>NW_006494613.1:7334305-7345743 GCF_000325575.1 Pteropus alecto
AATGGGGACACAGAGAGAAGTGTAGCTGTCTGCAAGCCAGGAAGAAGGCTTTCATCAGGAACTAAATAGGGCAGCACCTTAATATTGGACTTTCCAGTCTCCAGAACTGTGAGAAACAAACATCTGTTTTTAAAGCCACCCAGTCTTTGGTATTGTATTATAGCAGCCTGCAATGCGCTCAATTGTGTTCCACTTCCAGCCTCCGCCAAACTCATATGTTGAAGCCCTAATTCCCAATGTGTTTGGAGGTAGGGCTTATGGAGATAAATAGGGTTAGATTAGGTCTTGAGTGTGGGAACCTCATAATGAGATTAATATCCTTAAATAAAGAGGAAGAGACAGGATATCTTACTCTTTCTCTTTCCACAGACATTCATGTACCAAGAAAAGGCCATGAGAGTATATAATGAGAAGATGGCTATCTACAAACCAAGAAAAGGACTCTCACCAGATGCCTTGTTCTTGCACTCCTTACCCTTTAAAACTGTGAGAAATAAACATCTGTTTTTTAAGCCCCACCTCAGCCTATGATTTTTTGTTTTAACTCCTTGAGCTGGCAAAGACAATACCTTACCTCATTTGCAATTCTTAAATTTTTAAATTAACAAAATTTGTTCTTTTGTTCTTTTGTAAAATATAATTGTAAGTGGTTGTTTCCAATTTCAGACAAATTCTGGATGTCCTCTAGTTGGTTGGCCCTTTCCCCAAACTGACAAAATCTTATTAGTCAAGCACTTTGTCTGCTTTTATTCATCTCTCAATAGGGTTTGAAGCTGACATTTGCTTTCAACAAAAGTGCCCAGACCTACTTGATAAAAATTTAGCAGCCAAGAAAGTGGATCAACGTTATGTTTTTTTTGATGACCTTGAGTAATCTTTGACTTCCCTCTTTCTTTCAAAATCTACATTAAATCTATAAGCAAATTCAGTAGATTTCATCTTCAACATATCTCCAGAACCCAGCCATTTATCACCACCTCCACTTTGCCACTGTTCAAAGCAAAATCACCTCTCATCTCTTTATTGAAATAGCTTCCTAACTGTTCTTCCTATTCTTTTCTTGTCCTGCACCCATGCTATTTTATGTTAATATAGCAGCAGCCAAGTGAGTGTTCTTTTTAATAGAGAAGTGACATCATTATGTCTTGTGTTCCTATTTTACTTAAAGCAAAAGCTGAAGTCATTAAGGCTCTTATCTGTCTAGAATGCCAGTTACTTCAATGACCTCATAATCATCATCTCCTTCCATATTTGCTCTAGCCACTGTAGATCCCTTTCTATTTCTGGAACATGTCAATCATATTCTCTTCTCAGGGCCTTTTGACTTGCTCTCTCTCCTGAAAAGTCTTTCCCCAGATAGCTATATGCCTCCTGCCTTGTACTCTTAAAATATTATCTTCTCAGTGGAATGATTTCTCACTGCCTTATTCATAATTATGAATGACTTCCCAAACATAAACATACACATGCCTCTTTAGATTTCTACATTTGTCATATCCTGGACAAAATTTAATAGACCTATTGACTATAAGCTCTTTTCCACTCCTGCACTTGCCCTCTACCTTTATTGACACCATCCAACCTTCCCCAGTCATGTCTTTGCCTACATAAATCCTTCCATATAAGTCTCTTAACCAGGTCTTACACATTCAGGGATGAGGCCAAATAGGTACCTGTTCTTACATTATATTTATACCATGTTTCTGGACTGCTGGTATCTGTTCTTCATATTCATCATGCTAGTTTGCCTGCTATTCCCATTCTCTTGTCTTTTCCTTTGCAATCAGGCCCCTAAATAAAATCACTCTACCTTCTCTTGATACCTCAGATAAGAAAGGGATGTAATCTATGACATCCTTAAGGCTTACTTTCTCTATTTAACTTTTTCTTTGATTTCCATCTTTCAGTCCAGGGTTTTATATTTCTGTTGCAAAATTCTGCTATGTTCAGAAGGAGGGGTATGAAAACATACCCCCCCTCAGGAAGAAGTATTAGTGGTTGTGACAATTATCTTCTGAAATACAGCAACTATACTCAGCAACTCTTAGAAATCTGATAATAAGTATTTGATTGAAAATTTTTTTCACTGTAGGTAACCAGTGAAAACCTAGAAATGAAAGCTATTTAAATATTCCAGGAAGACATCTGTGTTTACAAAACAGCAGATTAACTGATGATAATTGTGGTAGGCAGAATAATGTCCTCCCCCCGCATCCAAAGATGTTCATATCCTAATCTCTAAAAATGATGTATATGTTATCTGATTTGAAAAAGGTAATTGAAGTTACAACTAAGGTTAAAGACTCTGTAATCAGAAGATTATCCTGAATCATATCCTGGGCATTATATCTTGGAGTATTCTAAAATATAATCATATAATTATATAATAATTAATATAATTATATTGCAGTGAGTCTGACTTAATCCTATGAGTTCTTAAAAGGAGAGAACTCTTCCGAGTTGAAATCTGAGTCAAAAAGAAATGTGACTGATGAAGAATGGCACCCAGATGTGATGGCAATATGAGAGAGAATTTCAACATTATTGGTTTTGAAGATGGAGGGACGATGCTATGAGACAAGTAATGCAAGTGGACCTTTAGAAGCTGGAAAAAAGGTAAGGAAACAGGTTCTCCTCTAGTGTCTCTAAAAGGGAACAGAGCTCTGCTGACACCTGATAAAAACTATGTCAGAGTTCTGACCTATAGTACTAAAGTAATTGCATTGGGATAATTTATTATATCGGTGAATATTCTCAACAAGATTCTTTAAAATCCACAATTTAAAATTTCAATTAGATTCATTATAGCCTGCCTTTATACTTCAGCTGAAATCATTGAACAGATTTTTATATAAATTTTTAAAATAGTAATAATAATGATAAAAACTTTGACTCAAATAATATATTTGATTAATTAGTAAATTTACTTTTTTTTGGTCTCTTTTTTTCCAGCTGCATTGAGATATAATTGATATACAATATTGTGGAGGTTTAAGGTGTGCAACATATTGCTTTGATACACATATATTGCAAAATGACACCATTAACTCAAAAAAATAATAATTAACATTTATTCTATGTGGTAAGACCATGTAAGATCTACTCTCTTAGCAACTTTCAAGTATATAATACAGTATTACTAACTATAATCACCATTTTGTACATTAGATCCCCCAAACATACACACCTTAGAAGTGAAAGTTTGTATTCTTTGACCAGCATCTCTCGATTCCCCTCAACCTTGCACCCAGCCCATGGAAGCCACCATTCTACTCTATGAGTTCTGCTTTTTAAGATTCCATATATAATTGATATCATATAGTACTTTTCTTTCTCTGACTTATTTCTTAGCATAATGAGATTGTGTTCTATCCATGTGGCTGTAAATGGCAGGATTTCCATCTTTCTCCTGGCTATAATATGCCGTTGTATCTCTCTCTCTCTCTCTCTCTCTCTCTCTCTTTCTTTCTTTCCTTCATTCTCTCTCTCTCTCTCTCTCTCTCCCTCCCTTTCTCCCTCCCTCCCTCCTTTCTTCTCTCCCTATCTCTCTAGACTGAGAGCAAGATAGAGATAGAGATATGCCATATCCTGTTTATCCATTTATCTGTGGACAAGCACTTAAGTTTTTTTCCATATCTTGGCTATTGTGAATAACACTGTAATAAACATGAGAGTGCAGATATCTCTTCAAGATTTTGATTTTATTTCCTTTGGCTATATACCCAGGAGTGGAATTGTTGGATTAAAAGGTAGTTCTATTTTCAGTTTTTAAGAAACCTCTCAACTGTTTTCCATAATGGGCATACAGATTTACATTCCCAGTAACAGTATACAAGGGTTTCTTTTTTTTCTCTACATTCTCATTAACACTTGTTCTCTCGTGTCTTTTTAATGACAGTCATTCTAACAGGCGTGAAGTGGTATCTTGTAGTTTTGTTTGGGATTTCCCTGATGATTAGTAACGTTGAGAATCTTTTCATATACCTGTTGGCCATTTGTATGTCTTCTTTGGAAAAAAAACAAAAACAAAAACAAAAAACAAAAAACAAAAAAACATTTATTCCGGTCCTCCATCCATTTTTAATTGGTTTTTCAATTTTTTCAATTTTTTTTTTTTTTGCTATTGAGTTATATGAGTTCTTTTTGGAAATCACTCCTTATCAGATATATGATTTGGAAATATTTCTTCAGTTCCATAGATTGTCTTTTCATTTTGTTGATTGTTTCTTTTTCTGTGCAGAAACTTTTTTCTTTTTATATCTCTGTTTACAATGTCCTGGCAAATTGAACTAAATAGAATAGTTGCAATGTCTCTCTTCCAAAACATCTACATTCTTGGCTTTTTTGCAGCTTTTTGTCCATGTGGAAGTGGGCAGATAGGTATTATGGAAAGGACACATTGGATCCAAAAAGACCTACACAAGAGAATGTCATTCTGCCCATTTTCTCTTATCAGCAATGTGATATTAGAAAAGTGACTAAGTTTTTGAACCTCAGTTTTATAGTCTATGGAATACGATTAATTATTACAATAGGTATCTGATTATAAGATCTGAAGGGAAAATAAAATCAGATTTAATACAAAAGTACAAATGTAGTATACAAATATAGTAAGCTAATTGTCCCATTGTCATTTAAGATTTTTATATTTTGTAACATATATGTTGTACTATAGCATGTTTGCCTCTGTTTTCATTTTAAAACTATTAAAACCCAAATGCACAAAATGACTGTTAGTAGCACAAACATAACATATGAGACCTAAAATTTATTATATGTTTTGACAAAGATTTCAATATGAAGGATTCCATAACTTGGGGGCTTTGGATTTTGTGCAATATTAAAAATATTGAAATTGTACTGCTCCCTATGAATGTACATACATACCGTTAGGTAAGGGATTAATGTTATGTTCACTATTGCTTTTCCAGAGCCCAGAACATCATCTGGCATAAAATGTTTGTTCAAAAAATATTTGTAGAAAAATAAATTTCAGGGAAGGGCATAAGAGAGGCTTTTTATCTGTTTGATAATTTAAAGCAGGGTAGACTATAAAAATGTTACATTTTGTAATGTGGTAGGATTTTAGAGGGCTTAATGCAAATTATAATACTATTTATATTACAAGGTGCAAATAGGAATTTTAACTCATAATAATGTAAAAAATACTTAAAATGTAATCATAGTTTCCCTTTTCTAATACAAATTGCTAAATAGTATAAAATTTAAAACTTTCTCAAATAAATAGAAAAGAACTGATTTTTAACACCCATCACACAAGTCATAATGTGAAAATAAACAATCAATAGATATTCTTATGACTAATTCTGAATTTTATATGCAAATAGATTTAAGTAAGTTTCTCTGCCTCCTGTTTTGGAACAAGGTGAAATATCTACAATTTTTAAATGCTACAAAAGATATGCACTATGGAATGAAAACAATTCTTCCATTGATTGATGGATGGAAGGATGACTTTGCCTTAGCTAATATTAGAAGATGTACATCTTATTCTATTGAGTAAGAATCCAAGATATCCACATTTTTTTGATAAATTCTGTATGACAGAATGAATGCATATATATCAGATTATACCACTGACCTCAATTTACATTTTTTTTTTATGTTTTTTGAAATTGGGAAGAGAGAAGAGAGATCCATGAGTAGAAGTTCACCTCTGTTAAGCAGTCAAGAGTCTTTTGACTCTTCTTCCTGCAACTCCCTTACCATCTCCATGCCCCCTTCTTTCAAAGTGTCATTTGTAATGGCACCATTCCAGCTAGTAAGGTAACTACTATTTGCTAAGTAAAAGTATCTTCAGCAGAATACTTAGTACTTGCCTTTCATAATAGCACAATATACTGGGAGCCTAAATAACATCACCAAGAAATATATAATTAGCTGCAATAGAAAGATTCTATGTATTTCTTATATGAAATAAGAGCTTTTATTTCCAACAATTAAGAAATTGGAGAATGGCAAAGCAGGTTAGGAACTGAAATATTTTGGGGGTAAAGACCTGTATCTTACAAAGCAGGAAAGTGAGTTAAGGGATGTGTCTCAAAACAAGAAAGGGACTGACAGAGGTTTGTTTACCTGTGATGTGTCCACTGGAATATTCTCAATACCTAATCCAGACATTCCAGCAGGTGTCCTTTTAAGTTGTTAGTTATTATTTGATACATCCATCACATAAGGGTGGGAATTGTTATTTTGTGTGTGTGGAAGAGAGGAAAGATCTCAGCAAGCAACTCTTAGTAGGATAATTGTTTGATAATAAATACACAAAATATTATTTTCTATTATCTTGTATGATGATTTTAAATAAATTTTTATCACATGTAAAGTCTGCAAATGATAAGTGATGATATTTTGGTTTTGATTTTTATTTTTATAAATAATATAAATAAACATTAATTCCAGTAAAAGATCATTTGTTTTTTAAAATAAGAATGATGAAATTCCTACCCACTTAGACATACAGAATTAGAAACTGTAGAAGTTTAGAGTATTAGGGAATGTTTTAAAAATGTTTAAGAGAGTTAACTATTCTTTCTAATCTCCTATATGAATACAAAGGAAACCTAGAAAATAAATTCCTACAATTAGAGCATACTTTATTTTTATAATTTTTGAATTTTGAAGAAATAAACCAGTTGATATTAAATGACTGAACATGGTACAATAAAACTAAACAAGATAAGAATAGAATGTCACTATCTATGAATGTTTAAGATTTTTTAATAAAATTTCTATATGAAAAAATTTCTGAGTTCAAAATTAACTTGAATATGTAACTTAGAGGAACTCCTCCTTTTACCTATTTTATACCTAATTTATATTCTCAAAGATATAAAGGGTACCATATCTAACTTTTGAATGAATTCAAATGTTGGTAGAATTAACTTGGTATTTCACTTCTTGGAACCTGGTTTGAAGCTTGTATATCAAAACATTGCTCGAGGCAGCTATACCCCATTGATAAAATTAGTAAGTCAATCTACCCTCTGTGACTTGAGGGAACCAGAAAAAAACATTTATCTATGATGGCAGGCAATGAAGGAAAAATTGCATGTAGTGTCAGGTGGTTGAATACAAGAAAAAAGATACATGGTAATGACAGCACAGGCAGACAATTGCAGGTAAGAAAAATATTTAAAATGATACTTAAAGTAAAAATATATACATTCAGTCATAACAATTTCCTTTCTTTTATTGAAAGGAGAAAATCTTACATCTTAAAGATAATGTTTAGGTCAAATTTGACAGTTTGAATAATGAGCACTTCGTATGATAATTCTAGATGACTTGAGTATCCATACGTCAATGATAGAAAGACCATACTTTGAGAGAATAATTTTCTAGACTACAATGTCTCTGATGTTAAAAAAGAAATAGTTAATTATCTTTTGATAGTAATTATGGGAATATTTCTAATGATGAAGGTGGCATAAAAATGTAATCATGTAACTCCTTTTCTTAGCTTGCAATAACTTCAAATATTTTTAATTTCTATGACATGTAATCAACAATTTTAAGAACTGAGATCTTGTAGAAATTGTTCATATTAACCATTAATATCGATATTACTCAGAACATATAAATATTATATTTTAAAAGATTAACATAGAATATAAAATATTTAAAAATTATTATTGATATTTCAAGAGTATCAACATTTTATAACACAAGCATACTTGAAACTTTGAGATGCACTGATTTAGCCATATAACTGCCAACTAAACTGAGTTTTAATAATTAAAATATAATACTATAAATAAATTCTTAGGATTTAGATTTTAATGACTTAAAAATTAAATTAAACATAAAAAAGGTTAGTGTTTACTTGTGTAGAAATTGATTTGTTTTGGAATCACTCACCCAAAATAATGATCTGATTTTCAGTGGCCAACCATACTTCTTAAGTCGGATAAGGCCTATTAGGCCCATTTTTATATACAGTTAAACCTAAACTGCTTCAATGAGCATTTAAACAATTACAAAATACATGGACCTAGTGTTCAGAAAGAAACAATGCTTTTTGGTTTCATGGACCTTACAGAAAACAAGTAGGTACTATTATTGGATAAAAAAAAAATAAGGAAGAACAATAGTACCTTGTGTTTTGTTCTACTTATATGGTAGGTAAATTAAAATTAACATTACAGACTGTGGATGAACATATGGGTATAGAGATAAAATGTGATCATCTCTGTTTCTCTTGTTAATATTAACCAGAGAATATTCACCAAATAGAATGACTTGGTCAGATAATAGCTAGCTCTTTCATTGGCCACCCCAGTGCCGGCATATAATGTCTATGAGTAAAGGGACCATAGTGGCCAGGATGGAGTCTGTGTGTAAGCCCAGCAAAGAGACACGTTTATTAAAGCTGATCTAGCAATGCTGCTTCTAAAGGCCTAACCTGCCAGAAAAAAGAGACCAATATTCAATTCTTGCTATATCACCATCCCTCAGAGAGACCACATGACCATTAGTGGGAAGTTGATTACTTTGGACAAAAATACATTCTGGCAGAACAAGATACTGCATCAGATATGGGTTTTCTCCTTTTGCTCTATGATTCTCAGATAGCATCACTATCCCAGGGCTTACTAAGTGTTGTATCCATCAGCATGAAATCTCACATCATATTGCATCAGAAGTTTATAGCAAAGAGGTGTGAGAGTAGGCTCCAAAACATGGGATCACATACCACACCATACAGAAGAAGCAGGCCTGAGAGAGTTTTAGTTTAGCCTGCAGAAGGCACAATTAAACTGCCAGATTGAAAAAAACATACTTAAGAGGATGAGACATGTTTCCAGAAGTAGTATACATTTGGAATCAGAGACATTTATATGATGCTATGTCTCCCAAAGGTAAAACACATGAATCAAGGAATGGAGCCAAGGAGTGAAAACACTGCAATCACTCCCATAACCCCATCAAATCTGTGTCTTGACAGTATAGCTGTCCTCATCTCTAAAAAGGGAACAATTTCATCCATGGACACAGCAAGCATCTAAATAAATTATAAGCTATGCGTGTCTCCTGGGCACTCTAGATTCCTTTTGCTAAGGGACTAGATGGCAAGAAAATAATCCTCCATCTAGGAGAGATAATTGACCATGTCAATCAGAATATCAAAAGTCAGCTATAACATGTAGGGGCAGGGAGAAATATGATTAGCACCTGGGTGGTCCATCTGTGTGCCTCTTTGGTACTCCAATCTCAAATGGACTAGTATAGCAACCTCACTCTGAGAAAAGCACAATGGCTCGGGGTTTGAACCCTCAGGAATGAGGGTCTTTGTCATGCCATCAGTCAGTCATCCATCAAGAACGTCTAAGGTGCTGGCTAAGCATGAGGGAAATCTAGATCGAAAATAACTATCATCTGTGGATCTAAGATAGGCTTCCGCATTGGGTCTGTAGTTCATCACTTTACCCTTCCTCTTCCAATTTTCTTTAGGAACACAGCTCCTCAGATGCCCTGAAGGATCTGCTCTGAAAATGTATGCTAAGAAGTGGAGGTAAAGGCTAGACTTTGGTTGGCATTATGATATGCTCAGTATTTATATGCCCCTTCTTTGAAGGACATTTTGTCCTCTCTCCTAGGAATGCTGTCAGAAGCTTTCATCTGTCAACCCCTTCAGGAATTACATAATTTCAGAGATCTACTTCACCTCAGGTCATGCACTTTGCTAGGGTGGCCCAAATCAAATGACTGATAGCTGCAGAGGTTATATAGTTCTTTCTAGCTATCTGCTCCTCTTTTCCCCTGGCTTCCACAAGTGTTTATGTGAAAATGTACCTTAATAAACATCCTAAACACTGCATTCTGACCCAGAGATGGCTTCCCAAGGAAATCGGTTTACGATATTGCATGACTACTGTATTTTAGTCTTATTAAAGTGCTTTCTCATGATCATAATCCAAGAGTTCTGCCTATTCGACTCAGTCCCTCTTCATTTATGCTTATCTCTTTTTTTCCCTTTTTCTCCCTTCTTTTTCCCCTTTTCTTTCCTTCCCACCCTTCCTAATATTTTTCTTTGTTTCTTCAACAACCAGTCTTCCTTTGTTATTTATTCTACCCTCTCCCTCCCCACCTTTTTTTCTTTTTAATTTTACATTTTTACAGGAACAAGTGCGCATTTGCAAATTTTACGGTGCTATAAAATATTCTATGATAGATTGCTAGACACCTATTTTGCCTGCAAGAAAATTTCTTTTTTCAAATTGATGTGTCTTCTATACTACATTTTACATATTGAAATTTCATGCTTTTGAAAATAACTTAGATGCTGTCAGCTGGTTAACAGCAAGGAATGTAGCAAATACCCCAGAAAAGAGACAATATGGAATGATTTTTACTGCATTTTTCTTTATACTTTGTATTTTTTCTTTTTGTTGCTTTCAATGCCTAACTGCAATAATATCCTTCCCCTGAAAACTGTTAAAATCTGAGCAGTGCCTCCGAAGTTTAAAATGCAAAGAGCAGTCCTTTTTTTACAGGTTTTCTATGATAATACTTAGAATGAGTCACTCATCCTGAAAGTGGCCTTCTAAATTACTGTGAAATAACCATGGATGCTATTACACACACTTACAGATGTGATTTAAATTCTCTGAAACTCCTCTACACTTTGAATGAGAATTAGCAGCTTTGAAAGATTTAACTTCACATTGAAAAACGATCAAAGCAAGCGTCAAAATGAATTTGAGATTATTCTTCAGGATTGAGATTTCCGGTGACTTGCGTAGCAAACTGCAACCTCCAAAATGCTTTAGTCTCTTGCAAATTTTCTACATTTTTATAGATTATTTGCCTGTCTTAATCAATACCTATTAATTAAGGGTTTTCTTTTCATATAATTAAACCATCATTCTTTGACTATCAGAATTCTACTTGGAAAGAAAAAAATCAAATCTTTAAAGAGAGAGAGAAGGGGAATCTTCAATCATATTTTAATTAGTGCCTGCCAGAATTTCTCCTCAGTGGAGTTTCTATCCCATAAAGGAAGCTGGCTTCTGCTAATATTAAAGAGGCTTCATCCAGGTATAATAAGAATTACAGGATCAAAAACTTGCCATTTGAAAGAGATTTTGTAAACATCATCATTTTACATTTCTTCTTGTCTGGCCTTTCCCTGCAGCCTCTTAAATTCCCAGTGGGCCTCGCCACCATCATCATTTGCTCAGCTAGTAAGGTTGCTTGGAACAATGGCAAGGAAGAGGAAGAGAGGTACAAAACTGCCTCAGAGCTTCCACAGCTATGGAAGGAATATCAGTCTTTATAAGATTGTCACTTAGTGCCCTCTGTGAGAATCTGAAAGGAAGTCTTGAGTTAAAGAAAATAACATGGTGTTTTAGCAGATTGCAAGATAAACCAATTTATATAAAATCATTCTGTAATGTAAAATGGCACAATATAAA
>NW_006494613.1:7346392-7350896 GCF_000325575.1 Pteropus alecto
ATATATATATATAAATTCTGCAACCAGTAATTCCTCTCGTTTTCTTCCTAGCTGGTCTTGCATTTATATTAATCTGTAATCTTCCCATTATCAATTTTACTAGATGCTCACTGAGTATTCTTAATCCATAACCTTTCCTCCTTTATGCCTCCATGATGCTTACCTATATTTCTATAGCACTTTCTGTATAATGTCATTTTATAGCTGATGATGTTGTTGACTATTCAGTCCTAGAAACCATCCATCTATTCCTTGGTTCTCTTAATACTTCTCTCTATGTTGCTCCTTATTGTTTTTTGTTTGTTTGTTTTCCAGAATCCTACTCTTGTATTCTACTTTTCTCATTCTATGTCAAAGTTGTCTTATACTAACAACTTCACATACCCTAAGATAGCTCCCATGTCAGTAACTTCTCTACAAATTTGTTCCTTCACTTTGTTCTACTTTCCATCAATAGTTCAAGCTAGAACTTTTATATATAATTTTGAATTACTTTTTTCTTTCTATAGAAAGTTGAGTTTTATTGATTCATTCGAAAAATGAAACACCATGCTGTAGGTTTGCTATAGGTGCTTCTAGTATCATGAATTATAATTCTCTTATTCTGTGTCTCTTTCCTCCATTTGTCAGGAAATTCCTAGAGGACAATGATAGTATGTTAGTAGTTTCTCTTTGTTTTATTTTTAATTTCAATGACCTGAACTTCTAAATTAGATTATAAGCAATGGAAAGCAGACATATTTTTTGTCTTTATATCAATAAGCATGTCTTGCAATTGGTAGACAACCAGTACTTGTTGAATTGCATGAACTACCTATATGTGAATTCCTAGTCTGTTATTACCATTTTAGCTCTACATAATACACACTCAATACATGCTACAGATTCCCTAGGTCTCTAAATGTATGAAGGTGTGTTTCTCTGGCAAGAGTTCATACTGTTTCCATTCCTTCATGCATTTAATAGACAATTCCATGTATGCCAATCATATTCCTAGATACTTGAGATTAATGATGTGCAAATACAGATACAATCCCTATTCTCATGGAGATGAAATTTAGTACGTTGTTCAGATAATGTCATACTGAGAGCTGAACAATTTGGAGGGAACCTGACATTTATATGCCTTTCTTAGAGCACTGATGATGGCTCCTTTGGACTCCAGCTCCTGAAGAAGGCAGTCTGGTTGTCTGTTTCAACCTATGCCTTTTGAGAAGTCCAGTTTCTCCTTTCTTGGTTTCCACATCTTTCCCTCCTCACTTAATTACAAACACATGTTTTAGCATGTGATTCCAGCTAACATGTTCTAAAAGTAGGTTAAACTTTTTTTCCTACCAAGGCACCATTTCTTCTTCACCATTTGAAGCTGTCCTCTTCTAGCTCTCTCATAGCACACTCCTTCTTATTACACCACCTGCCCAAAACTGTGCTAGCAAAGATATTTTCTCATTTATCTTGGTTTGTAAGTGTCACACTCTCACTCTATGTTATAATGACCCATTAGGTTCTTTTTACTCCTAATATCTTTGACTCTTCACTATAAATTTTCCATAGAAATGAAATCTAACAATAAACATCCAATGCCTTCCAGTGTTATAAGCAGTTTTCTGAAAATTAAAGGTGCCTTAATAATAAGCATGCTCGACCAATAGATCGTATATCCCTGGATGGAGACTATCAGATGCTTTCTTTGTATGTTATGTCATATAAAAAATAAAGAAAGCATAATACATTTAATAAATATCACCATTATTTTGCATATATATTAAAATACTTTGATTTTTTAACTTATTAAATTAAGCTACATAATGAGAAATTCTGACTTAATATTTCACTCTTCAGTTTTTCTTTCATTACAGATATGATTTAAAAATATTTATGGAAAATATCCTGGTTATGATTAAAGTATAATTATAAGTACACATCATAGGACTACTTATTCAACAGACATTATACAGAGTTTTGAAATACTGCATATATCTAGAAGAGTCATATGTATACTTATAAAATCAAGAATTTTATATAATATAAATATGGTCTCACATGTTTTTATAAACTTCCTTTAATATCAGTTTTCTCACATGTTTTTATAAACTTCCTCAATATCAGTTTTCTTCTTTTATTTGTATTGTCCCATTTTATTATCATGATATTTATTGTATATCAGTTTTATAAAAATATTTTTCATGCATTTTTATGAAAAATAGTCATTCAGGAAGCTAAAGTATTCTTTGGTTGGTGTCTCTTCTTTAAATAAGATTTAATATAACCATACTAAATAGTGGTTACAATAGTTTTAATGTCTTACAATTTAAATTAGTCAAGAACAACTTTTGAGGTTATAAATGTGATGAGTTGGAGTAAATCTACTCTCATAAAAATCACCAACTGAGTCAAGAAAAATTTTGGCTTAATATGGATTTGGAAAAAGAAAAAAAGGGATGCCTACAAAATGAGAGAAGTGTTTCAAAAATCAAGCAAAGAGAAGAGAGTGACTATGTGAACAGAGCTGACTTCATCTTAAAGGCTGACTCCATTTTAAAACAAATCCACCTGAACTCTTGCTCCCCTCCCCTATTCTCCATGGACTCTGGAATGTGCACAGAGGCTTAGGGTTAATCACAAACTATCATTAATTTTTCCTCTACCATTTAGCCCTTCCTCTGGAGCAAGGCACCCTCAACAGTATTGATCTTTTAACTTATGTTGGAGCCAGAGCCCCACTATCTGGTCCCTTTGTTTGCCTTGATCACTCCTACATTCTTTTTGAAGTACATAGGTCCATTTTTTAGAGGGATAGAAAACTGGTAGTCTGAGGAGTGAAGGGTGTGGGTATCCAATTTCTTCCCTACGGCTGCCCTACTAAATTCCTTATTAAAATGACAAGCTGCATCATTTTTTTGTCCTCCTGGCTCCTTTGGCATTTGGGGATTGCTTTGCAAACTTGGCCCTTTCATGTAAGAATGATTAAAGATGCAGTAGAAAAAAATAATATGGATTAAGTCACAGGAAATTGTGAAGGACTTGAAATTGTAGGAAGGATCTCAGACACAGGTTTTAAAAGACATTAGTAACTTATTAGTAACTCAGTGTACTAACAGAAACTTCACTGGTGGAAAAGTGAAAGAAGACACTAGTCTTGGGTTGTGGCTACCTAGAATGCTTGTTAAACACCAATACAGAGCCCAAAGGCATTTTTACAAAAGGATTAATTTAGATTAGCTATAGTGAAAGGGTACAAACTTTCAGTTATAAGATAAATAAGGTCTGAGTATCTAAGGTATAGCATGAAGACTATACTTAATAATACTTCACTGTATAATTAAAATTTGCAAAAAGTCATAAATATGTAAGGCAATAAATGTGTTAATTAACTCAATTGTGGGAATCTTGTTGCAACATATACAAATTTCAAATTATCATGTCATGTACTTTAAATATACAATTTTGGTTATTAATTATATCTAAATAAAGCTGAGGGGAAAAAATAAAAATAGAAAAAATATAAGACTAAATATTCAAAATAAAAACATTATAGTTTCAGTAGAGAAAAATGTGGCATATTTGTGAATAAGGTGACCCGATTTCATAGAGAAATCTTTAGAAATTACCAACAATTTGTTTATATTATCTGATATAATATTGATTGGGAATTGTCTCTGAGAATGGCCAATTCACATATTGTTATAAAATCTTCATGGAAATAGAAAAGCAAGAAAAAGAACTCATTTGGATTTCAGTGGTCAATCTAGTAAATTTAGAAAAAGAGAACTTGAACATTAACCTGACTTGATTTCAACCATCCAGTAGTCCCACCTTATCCATGGGTGATACATTCTAAGGCCTTCAGTGGATGCTTGAAACAAGTAATTGTACTAAACCCTAGATATACTGTTTTTCCTATATATACATAGCTATGATAAAGTTTAATTTATAAATTAACAGTATATTGTTATAATTGGGTTGTAATAGAGCTATCTGAGGTATACTAGCACCACCTGAAGCATGAATTCTGTATATCATCTTAAAGAATCTTCAGACTATTTGAAATACATGAAAACTTTTTACTTTTTACTATTTTCAGTGAAAAAAAGTGTCTTATTTACACCCTATTTTTTCAGAGATAAATTGATACAATTAAGACATAAAGATATCAGATTTTTATCAGTGAATAAATTGATATTTTCTATATAAGAGTAATTTCTGCTAATGTGGACAAAATTTTGTTTTATAACATAGGTTATCACTTAATGAATTCCAGGTTTTTTACAATTTTATTTACTCTATAAAAGCATACTCTGATAATTGTTATATTACTTATTTGAAAAATCCATGTTATTATATCATTAAAAATTATAAAAATATTCCATGAAAAATACAGTGATACAATGTAAAAAATTTAAGTTATATATTGGATTATATTCTTATCAGAAGGCAGTGCTTACAATTCTTTATTAATATAAACAAATACCATGGTATCTCAGATTTTTTCATCTGTATATAT
>NW_006494613.1:7355151-7364720 GCF_000325575.1 Pteropus alecto
CTAAACCCTAGATATACTGTTTTTCCTATATATACATAGCTATGATAAAGTTTAATTTATAAATTAACAGTATATTGTTATAATTGGGTTGTAATAGAGCTATCTGAGGTATACTAGCACCACCTGAAGCATGAATTCTGTATATCATCTTAAAGAATCTTCAGACTATTTGAAATACATGAAAACTTTTTACTTTTTACTATTTTCAGTGAAAAAAAGTGTCTTATTTACACCCTATTTTTTCAGAGATAAATTGATACAATTAAGACATAAAGATATCAGATTTTTATCAGTGGCATCATAATGAAGAAACCACTGTCATTGTGTCATGTTTTGAAACTTCTTAGAATATTAGCTTAATTTGTATTCTAATTCCCTCTGTTAAAATTAATTATCAAATGCAATTTTCCTATTTCCTTAAATTCACTTATTTTTGTGTTTATAAATTATATTCCTCAAAAAATCGTTCTTATTTGAAAAATGAAAGAAACTTGAATAACATAAGAACTCCATAAAATACAGAAAAAAACTTTGTGCCTTAGGCATTAATGCCTCTTTTGCTCATGTTGCTCTCAGATACGATCAGGAGTTATTTCTACAGAACCTTCAGAATGAATACAGCCAACTGTTCTATAAATCAATGACAAATTGATGCCTATATGACACAAGGAATTCTGAACAAACAGATAATATAGACAACCTTTAAAAAAAAGAAGTGTGTAAATTATTATAAAATTCTTAAAACAGAATATTTGCAAGGCCTTATTTTCTACATTAGTGTAGGTTTTAGTATAAAGACATTTTGAATTGACTTTTACTGTATAGGGCATTGTTTGAAATTAAATGCTGATGTGAAGTTGGCTTCCACCATTTGAGAAGCATGGCCTTCTCAATGAAAAAAGACAGCTCCCCATACTAAAAATTATCCTTTTAAGCATGTTGTTGTTTTTGTTTAACTTAGTAGTTGTCTAGATTAGAATGAAATCCCTCTCTCTCTCTGTGTATGTGTATAGATAGATAGATGAATAAATAGATAGATACCATACATATATGTATGTTAAATATACATAAAATAAATTTGTATATTAAATATAAATATATACATTTAAATAAAATATATATATATATACACACACACATATAAAACAGTCACTTGGTAGTCCAGATGTTTCCTTTCATTTTAGAAGAAATACGAAGATTTTGAGTTTTATAATTTGAACGTTCCTAGGCATTTCAGCTTCAGATAGTCTGATAAATGTTAACAAGCAATGACAAATAGAAAATAACTATTTTTAATATTTCGTTCACCCGAGTTTGTGGTTTATGTATTTTACCTCTTCCACTGGGAGATGTTTAGAATAAAAATTCTCTCAGAATATGAAGTACTCAAAGAGTATAAATTTTAGTATATATCTTTACATTCTAGGAGATATAACTTGCCATTTTTTTAACAATAAAAAATTAAAGAAAGTAACTAAACTTATGGGCAGTACTTAGCATAAAAGTTTTGGAAAATGGTACTCCATTAAGGCAGAGTAAAAATTTACATCATTATAGACAGAGATTCAATAAGAAAGTTATAGAATAGATTCATGAAATATGATTTATTTATATGCCAGTAATTTAAAATAAGTCATAGTTCATGCTCATCTGATTTAGGAAATTTTCACAAATGTCTGCCTTTTATACTTCCCTTAAGTACATAAAATATAGTTAAACCTGTCAGAGAGAAATAGAACTACAGTTAATGATCCTTCATATAAGAATGGGCAGCAGCATCTTAAGCAAAAATTCTATCCACAGGACAAAATAGTATCTCAAACTATAATTTATGCAAGTGTAATAGTTACCAGATAACTGGGGGTAATATCAAAAATAGCATATCAACTCGTACTCTGACATTTACCTCCAACACTGATCATTGGCGACTCTGTCGAACGTGTCAAACATAGCTGAACTATCAAAGTGATCTGCTGGTCTTTATTTTCAGACAAAAGCAAAAAGCATGCATGACACACGTTCACTAATAAGCTGACCTTTCTAGGTGAACACTGACATTTTCTGATTAAGACTTTAGAAGCACAGGGCACGTACAAGCCTCACCATTCAAACTGAAACAATTTGGATAAAATTAGGACAGAAAGCCACATACAGTCATTTAGTTTAGTCAGATAAATATTAAAAAAAAAAAAAAAGATAAACAGCCTACAGAAAATAGTAGAACATTATTTAGGGCTCAAGTCTCTGGAGTGGGTGTGTATAGTAATTCTCTCAAATATATTGTTTCTATAATTCACAAAGAAGAAGACACAGGAAGAACTAATATAACTGCTTCAATTAATTGATTTGAATTTGACAACCAACTCACTCACCCAGACTGTTTAATTAGCCTTCTCTGCATTACTTTATATCACCTGTATATATGCTGTGAGAAGGGGAAGGGGGAGAACTGACTCCTAATTAGCAATGAAGCAGGTATATAGAATTAAATGTCAACATATTGACAGCTACAAAAACGAGATACTGAAATACATTGTTTATGACTTGCTACCTGTAAGTCATGCTCACCTGGTGATAGGAGATTAATTGCATAAATTATTTTAGAAGACATAATTTAAATACAATGTCTCTGAATTTGTTATAAATAAGATGAAACATTACAATAGGGAACCAAAGAAAATGTAGAAATAAATTCTCCTTTAAATAGAAATCCTCTACATTAAAGAGAGGTACTCCAGCAGAGAGAAATAGTAAAAAACATAGAGACTTCATAAAAACAAACACCTACACTATAAGAATCTCTAACAAAATTTATAAGAGAGTTCTTTTTTTAAAAAAAATTTGCCCATTGAGCATCTAGAAATAGGATAATTTATAAAAGCCTAAACTCCTCCAAAGGCTGACAAATTTCCACAGCTCAAGCTTAGATACATGTGTACTATTTATGTTGTATAATTAATCTATAAAGCAATGGTATTTATCTCTAACAGAAACTTATGGTTAATGTTAAATCAACCAAATTACATTTAAATTTAAAAATATAAGGTGAACTTAAATGGAAATGCAATTTAAATATGGTTAAATTGGTCATAATATCAAAAATATAAAAGAGTGTACAAAGTACTGAAATTTATTGTATTAGCAATATTTAGAATAATCTGTGTTCTATATTTGTTCTTAATTTTCATAGATAAATATATATAGTAAACAATAACAGATGCCAATTAGCATAATTGAGTGTTCAGAAAAAATAAAATTAATGCCCTTATTATTCATAATGTATTCACCCAAATGTTTCATTAGCTTACTAATGCAAGATTAATGAGGAAAATAACCAAATTGTGGCTGGTCCCCAAAACTGTGAACTGCAAGCTAATCATGAAATCCCCATTCTCCTTTCTCTTAGTTTCTTCTGCACAGGTTTTCTCTTAGATTCTCATTCAGAGATCACAAAAAAACAATTTGGGTTACTTCAAGAATTAATTAGACATTTGCATGAAAGCCACTATAACAACTGTTCCCCCTGTGAGTTCATAAAGCTATTCAATTTGCTCTTGTATCTATCTTTATTCAGAGAAGCTGGCAACACCACAAAAAGCACAGTGTGCACAGACAGTAAGCCAAATTTCTGACCAAACTGTTCGCTTTCATTGACTATGCTCATTTAAAAGGCACACACGCTAACACCTTTTAATTTTGACAGTGACACAGCTGAGGTACTCTTCGCTCATAATGAAAATGACTTAGGACAATGTTGCCCCCGTCAGTCAATCTTTAAAGATTATTTCAATTAAAGATATAGTGTTTATTTGAAAACCAGTATCTCCCTCTGCCTTTAGACAGAATTTTAACATAATTTACCCATTAATAACTCATCCAATAAGCTAATTTCTTAGATTTTATTTAACTCAAGAAAGATCTGCATTCTAATAAATCTTGAAACTAAAGCACATAAGGTAAATTTCAGAAAACATATAAATCATTTTTACATAATTTTTTAGTAGAGGACAGACCTTGGAATAATTCTTTCTACTATCATACTTTAAAATTTAGGGATATAAGAATATCTTATTAATAATTTTATAGTTGTTGCCTCTACTATCCTTCAACTAGTATGAAAATACTGATAATGCCTATTGTTATTCTTCATAAGGATGTAATTGCTTCAAAAATTGCAATGCAACACTCAAGAAAAGAAATTCACTACTTAACACTTGAATATAATGACAATATTTTGTGTGTCATGACAACACCTGGGCCCATCTGTAGGAAGGGCACTGTGCCACACTGAAGGTAGAATGTCAATTTCAACAGCATGTAGATGCCAATATGTAGAAGTCAAAGTGATCGCCTGTGGAACTCATCAAAAAGCTGATCTTTTTTAGGAAAATCCTCTCAATAGCGAGCAATGCCAAATGAGGTCCAAATGCTTCATTACTAGTCTTCACAGCTGCTGATGCTCATGGGCATTTATAACATCAAAGAGTATTTCCTCCTCTTCCTGTTTCCAATCTGCCTGAAAGCTAGTTACTTTGCATGAAATAAAAAAAACGATGGAATTATTTTCGAAAATAAATACATTTTTATTTGTTGTATCATGTAACAACCTTAAATTTCTTATTTAATGTTTTTGCTAAATGGTAGATTTAACAATTACCGATAACTGTTTTAATTATGAAGTGATCATTTTTATATGTTCATCAAGAATGTCCTTGAGGATAAAATATGAACATTTTATATATGTTTGGTATAGGTGTAGAAGTGCATGTAAAAATTTTAGATTGTAATTAAAACAAAGAAATGTGAAGATTTGATGTTCTAGAACTGGCTTACACAGGTCAAGTATCATGGGTAAATAACAGAAGCTTAACTCAAGTTGAGTAATAGTGAATGTGGCTAGTGTAAATATAAGTTCAAATGGTTTAGGCTAAAGAACCAACCAAATTTCCTTTGTGCCTTGAGTTCTTTTTTGGGAGGCAAAATAGTTGAGTGTTTAGAGATGGAGATAAATGATCTTTGTTTGTGGAGTAATTACATTAGGTAAAAAATTTGGTTAAACTGTATCTGTGAAGTGAAACACTCAGTTTAAGGTTTTCTTAGTCTAAGGCATTTTGGCTTTTTATTTCAACTATTTCTGAGTCAGTCTCTTGCTAACAGCAGTCTCATTCCCTGTATTTATCATTTTCCTCAGTAAGTCAAGTCCCCCTTCAGGGACTTAAGACACCAATTCCACTGTATTCTATAGGCTATACACCAGTCCCAGGATTACAGTAAATTCAGCTGTAAAGAAAAACACATACAAAACCTTCTCCTTATTTTTGACTTCAATGCAGTCACAAGGAATTAGTACTTATCAATCCAAGACCCGAGAAACTTCTTTCGGTCACTAATAAACAAAAATCTCATGAAAATAATCCACTTCTTTTTTGAAAATATGTATTGATAATTTATGAAACAATGAGCAAATGTCTAAAATTTCTACCTATTATCAGAGTAATAATAAAATGCAATCGAGACAGACAGCTCTGGGAACTTGGACAAGGTAAACTATTTTTAAGCCTTAGTTTCCTCATTTAAAAGTGAAAATAATATTATAGGGTTGCTGAGAGGATGGAAATGGTGTAATGTTTGTAAAGTACATAACACTAAGCATAACACCTGATCGCTCTCAATACATGTAAACAATTAATATTATTAAGCCAGAAATCCATTTTGATCTTCATATTTTCTTTTTAAATAGATTTTTTTTGGTTTAGAAGTTAATATATATTTGTTGAAAAATGCTTAGAAAATAGAGAAAAACAAAAAATGAAATATAAAATAAACCATAATTATACTGCACTTGGATGAAAATATATCTTCCAAGTGTTGCATAGTGCTTTGTTCCCCTTCCCTGACCCTCTTCAGAAAGAATTAATCTGAATATAATCTTGTATATTGTAATATATATATGTATATATGTATGTATCTATATATTTAGATAGAGCAAAATAAAATTTGGATTCACTTGGTCTGTATGTTACTATTTCATATCCCAGACAATGATTTAAAGAAAAATAGCCTATATTTTTTGTACAAGGTAACACTTCTGCACTGCACTCTGAAATTGTACCAAAAATACTTTATCTATCTATCTATCTATCTATCTATCTATCTATCTATCTATCTATCTATCTAATCTATCATCTATCATCTATCATCTATTTATATATTCATATCTATATTTATATGTATTTACAGAAAAGAAATATTAATCAAAAAATTGTTAATTCACATGGATACATATTTATATACCTGCTGAAAAGTAAATAAAAAAATGAAAATGGCATTTGAATTCTAATTATGTCTGCATTTGGTTGAGCATGATGCTTCTTTTGACATCATTACAGCTATCTCAAATTTGAGCCAAAATTTCAAGTAGATATGGAAAAAAAAAAAACATTAAAAGCACATTTTGGCATTAGAAAACAATGGAAAACTAAGAGCTTATACATCACACAGAAATTGGGATAAAATAAAAAAAAAAATTCTATTTTCTTTGATTTATATGTTTGCTTTTGTTTCAAAATTTTATATATTTATGATTATATTAGCTTAGTGTTAAATTATAAGGGCTGCAAAAATATATCTAAACTATATTGAATCTAACTCAAAATTATTCACTTTAATGGGGGGGGCGGCGAGGATCATACGGATAATTGAAATCCACAGATGATAAAGATGTCACACAATAGTTTCTCAAATTTCCTCACAGCTGCATTTATAAAAGCTGCTATTCAGATCAGTTTAAGTTTCCCCTCCTCTCCATGAACTTGGACAGCTTCCAAGGGAGAAGACAAATTACAAAATGGCAGGTAGCTAGAGGGTAAAGGGAAATATCAAGGTGAACTGAACAATCTATTTATGAATAATCAGCACTGCCTAACAGAGAAAGAGATATGACAGAAAATATAGGAATAATTTGTAATTAATATTTTAAAATCAGTCCTCTTGACTGCTGAGCAAATGGGGGTAAAACATGCTTAATCTTACAAAACCGTAGTCACAAGGTTACTGATCTCAAACAGTAGAAAATGTCGACTAAGTATTTTTTGATACTTATGAAATTAAAAAAAAAGAAAAGCCTGTGTATTATGATGGGGAAGAAGGCAAACTCTGAAAGTAGACTAAACAAGTTTAAATCCCCGTTTTGTCACAACTGCTTAGGTGAGTTTAGGAAAGTAGAAGTTTTCCATAACATTATTACACTGACAAAACAGATATAATAATAGTTTTTACCTCATAGTTTGTTGTGAGAATTAATGAAACTAATACATATTATATTCTTATCTACTGCTACAAAACAAATTGCCACAAATTTAGCAGCTTAAATTAAACATTTTATTATTTCAGAATGCCCATGGATCAGACATGGCTTAGTTAGGTCCTCTGCTTAGGGCCTCACAGGCTGCAATCAAGGTTTCTGACAGGCTGTACATTAATCTGGAGGCTGAACTGAAGAATCTGCTTTTAAATTCATTCGTGTTGTTGGTAAAGTTTGTTTCTTTGAGGGCCCTGGCTTCATGATGCCTATTGTTTGAAGACTGACCTCCGCTGGCTATTGTTTGTCTGTCTGCAGGATCTTGCCACACAGGTTTCTCAACATGGCCTCTTCCTTTTTCTAACACAGCTAGGGAGAGAAAATCTCTAGAGCAAGTCCGCCAGTCAGATTCTCTTACATCATGTAATGCAATCTTGGTATTAACATTTCATTATCTCATATTTTTTTATTTAGAAGCAAGTTATAGGTCCAACATACTCAAAAGGGGATGATTACACAAGGGCATGAATATCAAGGGCAGAGATGATGGGGGGTCAACTTAGCTTCTGACCACATCAAGAAGAATGTCACCGAAAGGACCTCATCCATACCTTGACGTGGCTTGAGAATTCTGGACCTTGTCAAATACTGTAATGGGATTAGACTTTTAGAGACCTTGGGAAGAGAAAACTATTTTAGATGTGAGAGATGTGAAGCATTTTGGTCCATAGAGCAGACTTTGATGGATGGATTCCTATTGGGCCCCTCCATGATTTCCAACTCCTGGAGGTCACAACATGGTATAATCCCCTTCTTCTGAGTGTGATCAGAATCTGTGACTTGATTCTAACCAATACAATATGGTAAAAGTGAAGAGATGTTACTCCCATGATTCCATGATATTGTATAAAACTCTGTCTTGCTAGCAAACTTGTTCTAGAGAGTCTCCTTGCTGGTTTGATGAAGTAAGTAGCCATATTAAGATACCTATATAGTCTCTATTAACTATTACTGCAGGTGCCCTCTACTAACTGTGGCTGGCCTATAGGAGCTGAGAGTGGCCAGGAGCCAACAAGATGCCAAGACCCTCAGTCTTACAGCCACAAAGAAATCAACCCTGCCAACCAGCAGACTGTGTGAACTTGAGAGTGGATTTATCTCAAGTTGAGTATCTGGATTAGAACATAGCCAGGTCAATACCTTGATTGCTACCTTGTGAGATTCTAAACAGGGGACTCAGCTAAACCATGGCTGGACTCCTGAGCCACAGAAACATTGACATAATAAATATGTGTTGTTTTAAACTGCTAAGTTTCTGGTAAATTGTTACATGGTAATAAATATTATATTTGAAAGTTCTTTATAAAATGACTTCTCAATATAATAATTCAATAAATATTAGCTCTTAATATTTTTTTTTTTTCTCCACAGAAGCACTATAATGTCAAGGTGCAGAGAGAAGATTCTAGAGCTAGATCCTGAGTTTAAAAGCTTACTCTAGCATTTATTGGTCACTTAACAGTGAATAAATAATTTCTCTGAGCCTCGGTTGTCCATCTGTATAACAGAAATAAAAGCGGCATGTACCACATAGAGTTGAATATGAGGATCTAGTAAGTTAAAAATGTAAATCACTAGAAAAATTCTATACACATACAAAGTTCTAATACATGCTAGAATTATTACTATTATCTGGATAAAGATTTATTACAGCTGTTAAAGGTTTCCCTTTAATCTTATGCTTTCTTAATTGAACTTTTCTAATAAAGTATTAAATAAGATTGTTCTCTGAAATAACTTGAAGACTCTTTAAGGAGCATTAGTAGTACTTATTTAAAAGTGTCAGATAGTTACTTAAATATCTCCAATTCTTGTTTCAGACAGGAATTCCTTAGGAATTTTAGAATTCCTTAGGAATTTACAAATAAAAACTTACATTTTAAATATCTTAGTAGTTTTTTTGATTTCTCTGAAGTAGTAGGTAATGTTACAAGAGGCATTTGATTTCCAGTCCATAGCATAAAACTTGATAAAAATGATACCACAATGTCAAGCACAGGTTGTAAGTAATTATAGTTTCAGAGATGGGGAGCACTGCTTAGTTTTAATATGAGGACTCTTACAGCCTCTGTTGAATACCTGGCAACCAATAGCTTTGATGTTCATTTATAATACAACCCTGTATTATAATACAATCTTGTATACTTTGTTTCACACTATTTTCTAACATATTTAGGGAGATGTTACAAAATAGACACTTAATGTTATC
>NW_006494613.1:7364779-7382848 GCF_000325575.1 Pteropus alecto
TATTTTTTTTTTTTAATCACAAAACTAGGGCATGAAAATGTTCTCATGATAAAATATTAAAATAGTACAGACACATACAGAATAAAGTAGAAGTTTCATTTCACAAGATTCCCACAAATTACAGTACCTCTTCTAATTAACAACTGGTAATTTTTTTTATATGACACCTAAACAACATTTTCTATGCAATATGTCTATGTGTATGTGTATAGACTGTATTGTATTTTTAAATGTAAGGCTAGAGAAACACTTAAGTTATAAAAAAGTGCATTTTGAAACACTATATCTTGGAGTTAATTTCATATCAGTTGTTTTATAGCTCTCTCGTTCCTTTTTAATTCTATAGAGTATTCCATATTACAAGTATACCATGATTTACTAATCTCAATTGATGAATATTTAGGTTATGTCAAGTATTTTCTTAAATACTTTGTAATGAATATCCCTTTTCAAATATATTGGTGGACAATTGCAATATTTACTTTAAGATTTTGCAAGATATATTAAAGTTGTGTACAATTTTATTTGAGGGATATTTGCATATGTTTAAATAAAAATTAAAACTAAATAAATGTTTAAAATTAATGTTCTTTTTTTCTTTTCTGCATGTTAGTTTAATTCAATTTAAACAAGTAATATACTTAATGGGATAATTTTAAAATCAATTTTTGTATCTCAATTTGTTCTTTTCTGGAAACAAGATCTATAGCTCTGTCATAACTAATGGAGGTGAAGAAGGGGGGAGGTGGAGAGTGGAACAGTCCCCCTTACAAAAAAGGGAGTATTTTTTATCACTGATATTTATAATTACTGGCTTTGGTTAGTTTTACTATAGTATTTGACATTCATAGCATTGTTACTGTGTCATGATCCAAATTTGGCAATGAAAGGAGCCAAAAATTTCTTAATTTCCATTCCTACTGGGGATGGAAACTAATTAGCAATGTTAAATTATCACCTATTGCAACTAATTAATCTATCTTTAATAATATAAAATTATGATTGTTATCATGGTAAAAAATATAAAAGATACATTGCTTTTGTGATATTGCTAACAATCAAATGTTAATATAAAACAACCTTATAAACATTAACATAGAAATTTTGCAGATATTTCTGATGTTGTAAATGTGAAAGAAATAAATGATCAAGTCTTAGATTAGTTCATGAAAGCACCATATTTAAATAGGGACATTTTACAATACCTTGATAAATTGCATTTTTTATAAATTAAAGAGAGGTAATGAAATATTTGGGTGATAGTGGTAGAAAATATAATAGGGGAAAAAAGTTAAATGTACTAAAATCATGTCATGTTAAGACACATATATTGATTACTTTTATTTGAATGGGTACAATACACATGAGCATATGTTTGTTAAATATGTTTGTTAAGTGCAACTTTATATAAATACAAATAGTATTCAGAGCATTCAAACAATTGGAACAAGATCAACAAGTATATTAAGAAAAACACATCAACTTAGCAAAAATAAGAGAAAAAGGATGATGAATAGGAATCACATCAAATAAAAAATATTATAAATAAATCCATACATATAATTTATTAAAATAACTAAAAATGGATTAAAATTCCTATAAAAATAGAATTTAAATCAGTACAAAAAAATCTTGGGTAAATACTTTTTTCAAAAAATAAAACACATGACAACAAAACTTTTAACATGAAAGATGGAAAATACATACAAATGCATACAAATAGAAACCATGAGTGGCAATATTAATAGTAAATAATCTAGAACTAGGATAAAAATGGAACCAAAAGATATTTTATATTAATAAATGTTAATAGACAAAGACATGTTTTTTCACAGCAGTCAACATAGCATTGAAATATATTATTCATGAAGTATTAGAAATATAAAAGAAAGTTATAAAACTACAAAAAGAAAGTTGTAAACCAGAAGATAAAGTTAAAAGACATAATAGAAAATCAAATAAAAACGAGAACATAATGCAAGAGAAAGTGAAAACCACAAAGACTCATGGAAAAAGTGAATTTAGGTTTTGGACTGAAGGCTTTCGCTGAAATTTGGGAACTTTATTTTGGTTTCCAATTTTATTCTATAGGTCTGAGGAAAGCTAGAGAAACTCCAATGTCTGCTAAAAGTTACTAATTTTGTAGTAAATTCTTCACAAGAGCTACGGTGTGAACAATTACTCTTAATAGAAGAGTGAGTCAGAAATATTCTCCCACCTTGCAAAGCATCTGAAGGAAAATGTTTTTTCAAACAGTGCTAAATGAAAGAAGGAACAAATTTTATAAGATTCTATAATCATAAGCTTTAAAAGAATGCCATAGGTTTGTTTAACCGAAATGTACACTACCAAGATAGTTAGAGAAATATAAATTGGTTTAGTCTTTCCGAGCTGTTAATCCTCATGAGTATATGGTACAAACAAACATTAATATTTTCTGAAATAAACACCTTCATTTCTGCCTTCAAAGGATTTCCACAGAAAAAATTTAAATAAATTTACGCAAACAAGTCTTAAATTTAAACAAGTCTTTAAAATTAAACACACACAATGAAGGCATAATGACTGAGGATGACAGAAACCTCTGATATGAACATTATCAGAAGAAAATTAATACTTTTAAGAAATAAAAAATATATTAAAAATATAAGTAAACAGCATAGAAAATATAGAATTACCAAGATGTTTAAGAACTCATATAGAACTTCTCGAAGTTAAATATATATATATTGCCATTGAAGTTAAAAACACATTTGAAAACAAAATGACATAGCAAAAGAAATTACCAAAGGATAACTACCACTATCATTGTCCAAAAGAAAAGACAAAGATATGGAAAACATAAGTATATGTCAATAGTCAGTATAGTCAGAGTAAGGAAATATACAAAAAAATCTATTGGGAGTTCTAAACCAAGGGAAATAGAAATTTGGACTGAGGTATTATATTAAGAAAGAATAGCTTGAAATTTTTTAGAAATGATGAAGATACCTAAAATATAAAAAAAAAATTCTAACTAATAAAAATATATGATCCAAACTTAGCCACATTGTATTTATACTTTAGTACACTAAAATCGAACAATTCTTAAGAGGTTCCAGGGACAGACAGATTAGCTTCAAAGAATAATAATCTGACTATTGATATAGCAGCAGGAAAAGAAGCTAGATGAAAATAGAATTATATTTTCATTATGCTAAAAGAATATCACTATTAACTTAGAATTCTATTCCCACTGGAGATATCTTTCAAGAATGAGAAACAAAAAAACAAAGAGATTTTTCTAACATAAACTGCAGGTCTTATCGGAATAATCCATTAGCAAGAAAGGTAAAAAGATAATGCAGGATATCAAGGGGAACATCATCAATGTTCTTGAGTGTAATGGACTAAGATATAAAACATGCTGTGTTTCCCATTAGAAAAAATCATGGTGAGTCAGTTCAGCATAGATTATGCTTCAAACACCCCTAAATTCCAGTGGCTTAAAATAAAAAGTTCTACTTTTTGTCTATGCTTTATGTTCAACACTAGTTGGCTAAAGGTTATGGCTTTATCATGACTATACTCACAGAATAACCATTATCTAGAACATTAACTGTCTCCAAATCACAAAGAAAGAGATCTCTGAGGATCTCCATTATCATTAATCAGTCTGGTCTAGAAGTGACACAAATCATTTTCATTCTCAGTTCACTGGCCAGAACTAACTCATGTGCACACCCGTCCCTAAGGGCCCTTGCAATATTACTATGTGCCTGAGGGAGAAATAACCTTGGAAAACAGTATTAATGATTATCACACATGGTTAGGTCATCTATTTAACAGGAAAAATATAAAGGAACAAATAAACAGATGCTGGTACATGTGTAGATATGCTCATGAGTGCTGGCGGGAATTTTCTCCTGATTGCTTCATAGGAAACAAAATTACCATCTGAGATAGAAGAAGGGTTATGAAGCATTGTTTAAGAGAGGAAAGACATGCGATAAAACAAAAATGGGGTAAATTAACTAGAAAAATAATAATGATTTTTGTACAGTATAAAGTGTGTACTTTTTATTAACAACCATAAATGGGGCACAACTAACTAAATTGTGTTTTTCCCAGTCATATTCCACTGATGCAAAGACGGAGATAGTTGTACTTAACAGGGGTTCCAGTTTTTCCAAGAGAATGTGTAAGGGAGAAAGAGGCAAAGGAATTGAGAGTGCATGCTTTATAATAATAGACCACAGAAAATAAGATAGACAGAGAAGAAATGCATGAGGATGAGGTGGGTAAAACATTTTTAAAGTAAGTTTATGAAGTCCCTGAGGGTTACAGAATTTATGGTATTGAGATAACAGAAAAATGAGATGAAAATGAGAATAATAGTGGTCAGAGAATGAGATGTTTGAAGCTGAAGTTATTGAATTAGTTACTTGCAATGACAGGAAGACAGCAGTTGAGTTCTGCATAAGCTAGACCTTTGGAGGATATGAGTTCAAAAAATTGAGAGGACAGTGTTTTAGAAGAAACTCTTACTTATGTGTATACCAAAATCACTAAGGGTAGGTAGTGTATGAAAAACTGACAGTGAGAAGGTGCTAAAATCTTCAATAAAAAGGAGGATTGATAGATGACTGATAAAGGAGTTGTAGTTGATATGAACATATGAGATTCAAAGATATAGATAAGAATGGCTTTGGAAGTGCCAAAGAACAGCAAGAATGACTCCTACACCACCTCCAACCTCATTGATATGAGAGGTTTAGGAATGAAAACAAATATAGCCCATTTTAATGACCGCAGGGAATATCCACATTCCAATCACAGCTAGAAAGTAAAATGACCTTTTAGAGAAGGAGCTGATTATATGGAGAATATTGTTGACAATGGGAAATAAGTGCCAGATGCCACTGTGAAAGAAATCCAGAAGTTGGACATGAGTGGGAGATAGGAGTAGGATAAGAACATGTAAAGTCATATATCACTTACAGAGTGAAAAATATGTAAGGACTGGAATCTGGGTAACATGCATCAAGAAGGATAAAGACTAAAATCATCTTAGTTCTGATGTTCTTGTGGCAGATAGTACTGGAAGGTCAGGAAGTAAGTAAAAGCTCATGTTTAGAGCCTCTTTCCTTCCAAAGGAGCCACAGAGGCTTGGACATTTGGTAGACTTAATCCATGGACATTGGGCTTCCTCTTGACTCTTTCAAATATAAATTAGGAAACGTGGGGGAAAGAATTTTCACAGATAATAAAAGAGATAAAGGATATCATTCGAAATCACAAAAATAGATCTTAACTTTATCAAGAACAGTGTGTTACATTATGAAGTATTTTTACTTAATTACATCTGTGTGCTGCTGTAAGTAAAACACAGTTTATTCTTGTATTACATTGTTACTGCACATATAAATCACTTTTATCTCAACAGTATTCTTTTTTATTTTTTTAGGCGAGGCAAACCTTGGTTGATCTCACAAATTGCAAGGACCTTGTCAGTTTACAATCCCTTTTTTTTTTTTAATTTTTATTTTTTATGCCTATAGCACCTGGTCTTCCTAGGTGGTCTTTCATCCAAGTACTAACCAGGCCTGACCCTGCTTAGCTTCCGAGATCGGATGGGATCAGGCTTGTTCATGGCCGTAGATCCTAACAGTATTTTAACATTCAAAGTTAGGGGCTTTTATATTTTAAGCATTTAACAGAACATGGACCAATCAAAGAAAATGTAATTATCTTCTTTAAAAGTAAATCTCTGCTTCAGTCATTGAATATTATGCTAGAGTTTCTATCTGATAAATAATAAATTAATACTATATCTTCAATTAAAAATACAAATTCCTAAAGGACATCTAGCATAGATAACATCATTTTTCAGAAACATACTTTCCATGGAGAGAAAAAATTCTCAAACTCTAAACATTAGCATTTCTAGCTTAAAAATTGACATAACTCACATACTTTCTGGAATTTAAAAAGTTGAAAAGCACAGCCTTTGAAAAATAGCAGTATCTGCCTAACGTGAAACACAAATAACAGCATATCATTCCCAATAAAACCAAGAAATGGCTCACAGTAGGTGAGCATTAATAGAAACAGGTTATGGATACCATTCTGCCTCATAAGTTCCTGAAATCATATATTAGATCAATCTAGCAATAGTCAATATGGGGATAAATGGTATTATTCTTCATCATTTGTACAAAAATTGCTGTTCTTATTCCTTCCAATGTCAATCGTCGGTTCAAGAAAAGTACTTCTCCCAAACATGGTCTACTTTTTCACACACACACACACACACACACACACACCAAACTAGACAGGAAGGTTATAGTGTATAACTCTAAATAATAAAGAAGAAAAACAGACTTGCTTATTACCAAATAGCCTTATGTGGTATAACTGAATTTCTTACATTTCTTTATTTTTTCAGATTTTTCAGAAATCTAGAGATATTTCAAAATGTTCATGATCTGAACCCCCATGATCAGAGCAGCATTATTTACAATAGCCAAGACATGGAAATAGCCTAAGTGTCTATTGATGAATGAATGAATGAATGAATGAATGAATAAGTCATGGCATATATACAATGGAATATGATTCATCCATAAAAAACAAGGAACTCCTACTATACGAATGGACCTTGAAGGCATTATCCTAAGTGAAATAAGTCAGACACAGAAAGACAAATGCTGTATAACCTCACTCATGTATAGAGTTTAAAACAAAACAAAACAAAAACCCAACTCAAAGAAAAAGAGATCAGACTTGTGGTGACCAGAAATGGAGGATAGGGAAGAGGAAATTAGAGGAAGGTGGTCAAAAAGTACGAAACTCCAGTTATAAGATAAAAAAATTCTAGGTGTAACATACAATATGCTGACTATAGCTAAGACTGCTATATGATATGTAGAAAAGTTGTTAAAAGGGTAAACCCTAGAGTTCTCATTACAAAGAGAAAATGTTTTTTCCTCTTTTTCTTTCTTTTCATTGTATCTATATAAGAAGAGGAATATTAGTTGAACCTATTGTGGTGATTGTTTCACAGTATATATCAATCAAATCATCAGATTGTACATCTAAACTTACACAGTGATGGATGTCAATTACTTCTCAAAAAAAAAAAACAAAAAAATGTATATTTTTAAAAGTTTATGAAGTTAGCCAATGGAAGAGCTGGAAATAAAATTTAGTCACATAATTCTAAATTCAGAGTGACTTCAAATTATTGCAATGTCGTTGCCCTGAAGAAAGTGAGTCAGGAAATTAAGAATGAAAGTTATGATCTTATTCGAAATGTACAATACAAAGTAAAAATTTTAAAACTATTTTTTCCATATCAGCCATAGTTTAAAAAAAAAAATGCTGTGCAATCCTGTCTCATTTATTTGTCTACTCATTTAACATGAAAGTATAATATAATGTTTGAATCTTTCCATTCTTGAATCAAATGTGCAACATTTAACTTGAACATCTATTTTCTCAAAGACAACAACAGAAAACCTCTGTAAATTGTATCATCTTCAGATTAAGTTTCTGAAATATCATTAGTAGATTATAATCTGTAGAATGTAAGTGTCAGCAAACAGTGGGTACATAAATTCCATTATAGTTCATCAAAATTCAGACCATTTTTTGTTTCTAAAACTTTGACATGGCAAAATTTGGAATTTGTCATCTTTAACAAAGAGAAGTTTTGGTCAAATAAGTAGAGGCCAAAATTGGACTCTGAAATGTGTATTTTAAACAACTTCTATGTAATCATTCAAACAGTAAAGAATATGTTTCTTTAAGGTGCACAAAGTCTTCAGAAAAAAATAAAAACTCTTAAGAACTTATGGGAGAATATATAAATGAATTTTAGCTACTTAAATGAGATAAAAATGACTTAGTGAGACAATCCATTTTTATAGCTAGATATATATTCAGAATCTGTTTATTGTTTAATAGTGTATTAGCCACAGAATACCAAGGTAGCCATTCACTTATCTCTTTTGTTATGTCTACTTGTTTATAATGCCTTGACAAAGTTTAAGAACTTTAAACCAGATTTATTGGTGACACAGTGATGTGTTTAGTGATAGGTTGAAAACAGGTCTATCACCCACTGTGACCTATCTCAAGATGAGTTTTTCTCTTCTGTTTTTGTGGTTCTCTTTCTGTCTGAAACAAAATGCTTCAAACTAATAAAATAAATGGCTCACATTTTTCTCCATCAACTTAAAATTAAAAGTGAAGGAAGAGTAGAAGTTGCTTTCAAATATTATCATTATAATAATGTTTAAAAGGAGATTAGTAAATACTGCTACTTACCCAAGCACGTAGTTAGTTCTGTCTTCTTGAAACTTTATTCATTTACCTTAGATAATGCGTTGTTAACATTTGTAGGAATATGTGGTACATAGGAACCATTTCTTCACTTTAACATGTGTTTAGAAACATAATAAAAAAATTTCTGTTTATAATATAAAAAATTAGACGTATAAATTACTTTTTTTGTCTGAAAAACAATTTAGTAATAAAAATAAAGGGCTTAAAACATTTTACAAACTTTGACCATATTATCTTGTTCTAGCATTCTATTTTATAAAAATAATTATAATAAAAATATAGATATTTTTATCCATTCCTCACTTATTAAAACAAAATCAATTACTACAAAACCAACAAGAAAAAACTGAAGCAACTGTCAATATTCTTATTATCTCCAGGGGGAGAAGGAAGAAGATGGAATCTGAAACATGCTAGCTATGTTATCTTCTGTTTAGACATTTGAAACAAATAAGGTAAAACATGAACATCTGATAAATAGTATATGTTGTCTTTTCTTATTAAAAGTAAAAATATTTAAATTAAGACCAATAAAAGACTTAAGCTATTTATAGTGCATAACAAATCAATGCAGCACTAAACAAACCCATTGGATATGTGGGGCACCTAATATGCCAGCATTGCCTTGCTGTGCTTGATTCAGAACTATAAAAAGTTTATTTTGAATTTCAATTTGCTTATACTAATCCAACGTATACTACTGAATATCAATTTAACATACGTCTTTGAAACAGTGGCTCTCTCTCTTTGATTTTATTAACAAAAACAAACAAAAAGCCCTTGAAACCTAGAATAGAGTAAGAAATATCTTGCGAATGGAGAGTGCAGAAAATTTTGTCAACCTGCAAATGACTACTGAACAACATTAAAGTAATTTTGGGGGGATTAGGAATCTATTAACAAGAAATTGCTTGTTGAAATATCTCCTAAATATAGGATCCAGAGTGAAATACTAGGGATACAAAAAAAAAAAAAAGTATGACATTTTGTGCTGTCAATGTGTTTATAATCTAAAACACTGTTGAGTAAATAATTTTATTATAGAGAGTTTAGTTTCAGTAATATTTAAACGTATATGGTTGGGGGTACCTTCCCATTTAAAAAAAAATATATATATATATAATTATTGTGTTATTTGAGAGATATTGTATATCACAACTAACATTACCTACTTTTTAAATTTTATAATGAAAATGAGAAATTAGAAGAAATTTGTTTTGTGGTCACTGAAATATTATGAGCATATTTACATGTTTTTGATATTCTGATAGACAGTAAGCTTTTAAGTTTCCTAAAATGACTGTCATCCACTGGGTTATCCCTCTGCCCAATTCCCAAGGTCTTGCATGTTTAACCCCTCCCTGATCTAAATACTACTGGTTTTCCTAATTGCTTACTTGTACTAAGAAGAATCTGGACTATTGTTATACTAAACTGAAAGCCTATAGTTATTGCTTATTGGTTATAAATAAAAATCTTATTAGAATAAGAGATATTTGGGAATTGAGCTATAATTCAGCTTATGTTAATAATTTACATAATCAAAGTATACAAAGGAAAAAAAAGGAATCCATAGCAATGAATCTTGTATAACGAATTATAAACGGCAATTGGGCATTTGTGTTGATTTCTCATCTATAATTCAAATGAATAAAGGATGATATCTTCATATCTGAGATCTTTTTAACAAACTGATCCCCAAAGATGGGGCAGAGGCAGAACAAAATAGCACCTTGGTAATCTGCCTCCTCATTTAGTCTCTCTTTCCAAGTTCTGTTTTCTTATTTGCTATCATCACTTTAAGGTGACAGTGTAAAAGAATCATCTGTTATAGTTTCAGACACATGCTCAGACCGAGGTTACATAAAGTCATCACCACCTTTGAGTGTTTTGAGTAAGGAATTGATCAAATTGTTTTATCTTTTACTAAAAATTATTCAGATTCCTCCTTAGGAAATGAAAAAAAAATAGATTTACTGTCTCAAAAAGGATATTGGATTAATTTCTTTTGGCAGAGAACCAAGGGATCTAGTAATAGATAAGTGCTAGAAGTAATAGGAAAGCAGAAAAAAATGTCTGGAAAAACTAAAAGCTCAGAGATCTCATCATGGTCCATGTTGGTTTCCTTAATTCTGACTACCCAACTTACCCAACTCGTTAAAATTAGTTGGGCAGTTAGGCCGACTAGGGCAATTTCCACTTGAGTGATTAAAAATGATTAACGATGACTCAAAACAATGTATAATTCTCATTGTATAATAAAAAATTAGAATAGCTATAAAAATATTATTAAGAAAGAATGAACAATCTAACTTTACATTTAAATGAAGTAGAAAAAACAGCACACAGAGCTCAATGTGAGTATTAGGAATGAAATAATAAGAATCAGAGTAAAAATAAACAAAATAGAATCTAAAAAATATGAAAGATCTATAAAACCAAGATCTGGTTCTTTGAAAAGTCAAACAAAATTGGTAAACCTTTAACCAGAATCAGCAAGAAACAAAGAGGACCCAAATAAATAAAATCAGAAATAAAAGAAAAAATGTGACAATGACTCTACAGAAATACAAAAGGTTATAAAATAAATACTATGAGCAATCACATGCCAGCAAATTGGACAACCTAGAGGAAATAAATTCCTAGAAACATAAATTCCCCAAGACTGAGTCAAGAAGAAATAGTTAATCTGAACCAACCAATTATTACTAAAGAAATCAAATCAATAATAAAAAAAACTCCCAAAAAACAAAAATCCTGGACAGAATGGCTTCACAAGTGAATTTTATCAAACATTAAAAAAAGAATTAATACCAATTATTCTCAAACTATTACAAAAAATTCAAGAGAAAAGAAGGTTCCCAAGCTCATTTTATGAGGACATGATTACCCTAATTCTGAAACTAGACAAAGACATTATAAAATAAAAATTATGGGCTGATAACCTTGATAAAAATAGATGAAAAAATCCTCAAGAAAATATTAGCAAACTGAATTCAGCAATACATTTAAAAGATCATATGCCATGATCGAGTGGGATTTATTCCTGGGATGCAAGGTTGGTTCAATATCCACATATCAATTAATGTGATATACCACACTAACAAATTGAAAGGTAAAAATTATATGATCCTATCAATAGATACAGAAAAACATCTGACAAAATCCAGCATCCATTTATGGTAAAAATTCTCAGCAAAGTGAGAATAGAAGGAACATTCCTCAACATAATAAAAGCCATATATGACAAACCCACAACTAAAACCATACTCAATGGGGGAAAGTCTAAAAGTCTTTTCTTTAAGATCAGGAACAAGGCAAGGATGTCCATTTCCACCACTTTTAGTCAACATAGTATTGGAAGTCCTATCCACAGCAATTAGACAAAAAAAAAGAAAAAAGAAAAAAAAAAGAAAGGAAAAGAAAAAAGAAATAAAAGGCATCCAAATAGAAAAGGAAAAAGTAAAATTGTCATTTTCAGATGACATGATACCATATGTAGAGAACTCTAAAGAATCCACCAAAACAACTATTAGAACCGCTATATGAATTCAGTAAAGTATCAGGATACATAAATAATATTTAGAAATTGGTTGCATTTTTATACACCAATAACAAACTATCAGAAAGAGAAATTAAGAAAGCAATCCTATTTACAATTGCATCCAAAAATAAAATAAATATATGTAGGAATAAATTTAACCAAGAGGTAAAAGACTTGTACTTGAAAAATTTTAAGGCATCGAAGAAATTAACATAATTAAGATGACATATTACCCAAAGCAATCATATATTCAGTGCAATCCCTATCAAAATACTAATGGCATTTTTCATAGAATGAGAACCAATAATCCTAAAATTTATATGAAACCATAAAAGACCATGAATAGCCACAACGATCTTGAGGAAAAAAAGCAAAGTTGGAGGTATCATGTTATCTGATCTCAAACTATACTACAAGTCTATAGTAATCAAAACTGCGTGGTAGTGGCATAAAAACAAACACACAGGTCAATGAAACAGAATAGAGTCTAGAAATAAACCCAAATCTATATGTTCAATTAATCTGTGACAAAGAAGGCAAGAACATACAATGCGGGTAAAGACGGTCTATTCAATAAATAGTACTGGAAAAACTGGACAGATACACACAAAGAAATAAAACTGAACCATATTCCTACATCATATACAAGAATAAACTCAAGATAAATTAAAGACTTACATGTAAGACTCGAAACCATAAAAATTTTAGAAGAAAACTTAGGCAGTAAACTCTCTGACAGTATTCTTAGAATTTTTTTTTTCTGATATATATCCTCAGGCAAGGAAAACAAAACAAAAAAAGAAACATATGAGACTACTTCAAACTGAAACAGTTTTGCACAGCAAAAGAAACCATCAACAAAATGAAAAGACAACCTACTGATTGGGAGAAGATATTTGCCAGTGATGCACCCGATAAGGATTAATACCAAAATTTATAAAGAACGCATACAACGCAACTCCAAAAAAACAAACAATCCAATTTAAAAATGGGCAGAGAAACTGAACAGATATTCCTCCAAAGATAACAAACAGATGATCAATAGACATTTGGAAAGATGCTCAACATCACTAATCATCAGAGAAATGCAAATTAAAACCACAATGAGATATCACTTCATACCTGATATCACTTCATACTTCAAATAACTAACGTCAATAAATAGAAAAATAAATGTTGGTGAGAATGTTTAGAAAAGGCAACATTCGTGCACTGTTGGTGGGATTGCAAATTGGTACAGCTGCTAAAAAAAACAGTTTGAAGATTGCTCAAAATATTAAAAATAGGACTACCTTATGACCCAGCAATTCTACTTCTGGGTATTTATCTAAAGAAAACCAAAACTGTTGTGAAAAGAGCTGCATCTCTATTTTCACTGCAGTGCTATTTGAAATAGCCAAGATATGAAAGCAACCTAAGTGATCATCAATAGACGATTATGTAAAGAAGAACTAGTATATATGGAATATTACTAAAGATAAAAAAAAATGAAATCCTACCATTTACAATAATATGGATGGACCTAGAGGGTATAATGCAAAATGAAATAAGTCAGACAGAAAGAAAAATACCACATGATTTCACTTATATGTGGAACAAAATAAAGGAATAAAATAAATGTACAAACAAAATGGAACAGATTCACAGATACAGAAAACAAACTGGTGAATGTCAATGAAAGTGGCATTGGGGGGTTGGGTGAAAAAGATGAAGAAATGAAAAAGTACAAATTGGTAGTCACAAAATAGTCATGGGGATGTGAAGTACAGTATAGGGAATATAGTCAATAATATTATAATAACTATGTATTGTCCCTGATGGGACTAGACAAATTGAGGGAATTGCTTCGTAAATCATATAAGTTTCTAACCACTATTCTATATACCCGAAACTAATTAAAATAATTTTGAATGTCAACTCTAATTGAAAATAAAAATTAAGAAAAAAGAAAGAATAAATAATTGGATGGATAGATTCAGCATCTGTTTCGCAGTTTAGTAACAATAACTCAAGAATTAGACACTTTTAGAAAAAATGATGTAGATACATACTTTACTCATAAATACTACAGTAGGAATATCAAGTGAACTAGATTTTATTTTGAAATGTTAAGACAGTTTGAGGAAGATAAATTTTTTTAACTGCTTTGGATCATCTAGAAAGTCAGAATGAATGTTAAAGAATACATTATAAGTAACAACAAAGAGGATATAAATATATATTATTGCTTAAAATTAAAGAACTTTAATATGGAAAAGCACACAAATACAAAACAATAAAAACATCACCAAAATATAGTGTGACAAATACCTGTAAAATTTTATGCCATAATATGACATATATAGAGCTCATGTATTAATAAAATGTAAGTCTCATGGATGGTGAAATGCAGAGTTTATAAAAAAATAAATATAACCAAGAAATGGAAAATTTTAATCAGAAACAAAAATGTTTACTTTACAATAAGCACAATAAGCCAGCATTTATTGATTAATTCCCAACACTTGAAAATAATTATGCCTAATTTTGTGGAGAGAAGCCTCATTGCCACTATTGAAAATATTTTGAAAAAAAGTTGGGCAATATAAAATGAATGTTAAATATATTTTCATTTTGTTTAATTGAAAAATAACAAAATATCAAAATATTTATAAAAATGATGTTCACTGCATTATAAACATATCAAAATATAGGAGATATGTAAATTTTTTAAGAAACAAAATTATGCTACTTTCTCTCAGTGGAATACTCTGCAGCAAATTAAATATGGAGACTGAAAATTGAAAATTAACATGGCACAAAAATATTCTACGACACGAACTTAAATAGAAAACTGTATAATTAAGTATATAGATTCTAACTCCAACTATTTGATACTTATTTAAAGCTATTAATAATAATAAACAATGGCGAACATACATCAAAACTATAACATCAGTCATGATTAGTTAATGAAGTCATGATTAATTTTTTCTTTCATATTCCATATGTGCTTATTCTGCCTTTATTATTGGTTAAATAATTTTAGACAGATGGATAGGTAAAGCATATAAATTCACCTCTTTTAATTTGTTTTTTCTCTTTATAACACATATAGGTAAACACGTGACAGAGAAAAGTTTTCTTTACTCAGAAGTAAATTCTAGATTGTTTTTAATATGGTTTAATTCTCACAGAGTATGCTTCTGTTGAGAAAATTCTCGAAAGTTAATTGTCGATTTTGTCTGTATTTCCCTCCTGAATTATTTTCCATTTAGTAAACAAAGAGGTAGATTTGTAGCTAAACCACCATTAAGAAGTTACTTAATTCAATCTGAAAGTATTCCTAAAGGGAAGCAGTGCTAACAGAGAAAGTGTTGCTGGCATAATCAAAACTTTTTTGAGGAACTGAGTCTTTACTCAGGCAGCAAGAACGTTAATAATTTATAAAGTAAGTCAGCACATAAAGCTAAGAGTTGATTCTTGACCACAAAATAATAAATCAAGAAACCTGCTGAGGACATGTTGAGAGTGCTGATAAGCTTCAAAACAATTATTTTTTACCTACCTAAACACTTGCAAATTTGATCACAAAATGAAAGTTTAGAAAAGATTTGTATATTTAGAGCATATCTTCCTGTTCATAACATTAATTATATACTATGTGCAATGTCTAATCACACTGTTTTTCCAAGAAAAAATATTAGATAGCAGCTATTAATAAGATGACATACATATATACCTTTGTAATATATACATGGACATTTACGGGTAGGGCAAGTGATGTAACAGAATCTAAAAGAGATTTAATAAATTTGAGTGAATAAATGCATATTTAAAGGATACCAGTTGCTCAAATTCAATACACTTTGGTAGAATTGATGGCTATTTCTTTTCTTAAAGCTTAAAAATAATTGAAATTATAATATGGAAATTCCCCGGGGTTCCATGGCATATTACTAACTGGCACAGAACAAGCAGTCTCCCACTTAGCAATAGAGCATGAATTGTGTGCAGTCTAGATTCCTCTGACATCTCAAAATCTTGAATTGTCATAAATAAGAGAACTTCCAAATCAAACTGAGGCATCAAATTCTACTTAAATAGGAATTTTTCTGGAAGAAGCAACGTATTAAGTTGTTGAGACATCTTGGAAAGGGTACATTTACCAGGGGTACAAATCTTGCAATTACCCTGAGTCCATGGGTCAGGCCTCAGAGAAAGCCTAAATTAGGGGTTATTATTTATCCAAATATATGTCTTTATTTTCTTCATAACTATATAACTTATGGTTTTTAGCTACCCAACTGGTTGATTACAGTAAAGACTAACTTTCTGATACTAAGTGCTGTCCAGTGGGATATAAATAAAAGTGATATGTGGCAGTTTCTGTGAACGTTTTTTGAAAGATAGTTGCTATTTGCCTTTGACCCACTCCTATGATTTTCTTTCTCTATCCTACTGCCTAAAACATAGATGTTGGCATTTTGCACAATGACTTTAAGGGTCACAATCATAGAAATTGCATAACAGTGAACTAAAAGGGGCCTGGCTTCTCACAGGTTTGTGTAGCAGAGCCAACACGCTAAAACTTAACCTCATACATCTAGGAATTTACAAAATAGGGAAATACATTCCTGTCTTCCATCGACTTACTGTAAATCTAATTCTATTACTTTACAGATGAGAAACCAATCCTGGATATATCATGTGCCCCTAGAGATGCAATGTCCAATATGGTAGTCACCAGCCACATGTGCCATTGAGAAACTGAAATATGTCTAGTCTGAATTGAAATGTACTGTAAGTAAAAGTACACAATAATATTTTAGATATGTTAAATATATTACTAAAATTAAGTTTACCTAATATGTATGCCTTTTTTTTTTTTTTTTACTTTTTAATGTGATTACTAGAAAAATTTAAATTACTCAGATGGCTTACTTTATACTTCTATTGAAGAAAGCTGCTCTAGAGTATACAAAGTAGACTAGGTATCAAAACCCCTGCCTCTCAGTTACAGCCTCTTTTTACCAGACCAGATCACCTCTATTGGATGGTAAGGGGTACAGCTGGGTTATGTTGGAATATATCAGGATTGAAATTAGCAACACAAAAAGCATCTAATTTACAAAAGGCCCAAGTCAGAAGGATGTGCATAAATCTGGAATGATTGAAAAGTAGAATCTAAGAGAATAAGTTTTCTGAGTTGGTAAAATTTTAAGCAATGACAGTGTCTAGATAGAACGAATAGGTATAATTTGCTCAGATGGACAAGAGATAAAGATATTAAGAGATGAATGGGCAAGGAATTTATAAAGTCCTGAGTTAACCTCTTTTTATGCCTCTGACAAAAAAATTATAATTCATTGCTGCTTTTTTTTTTATAGTGGTAAAAACATAACATGAAATTAACCCCCGTAACAAAATTTTAAGTGTACATTATAGTATTGTCGATTATAGGTACAATGTTGTACAGCAGATCTCTAAAGCTTATTCATTTTGTTTAATTGAAACTTTATGCTCATTGATTAGTATTTCCCATTTTCTTCTTCTCCCAGCAACAACCATTCTGCTCTTTGATTCTACGAATTTGACTATTTTAGATATCTCATGAAAGGGGAATCATGCAGAATTTGTTATTCTGTGACTGGCTTATTTCCCTTAGCATACTTTCCTCAAGGTTCATCCATGTTGTTGTATATTGCAGAATTTTCTTATTTTTAGGTCTAAATATTTTTCCATGGCTTCTTATCTGAAAAAGAATTAGATTTCTAGTAAGTTTCACAAACCCAAAATAGCAGTGACTAATGAAAGGCAGAAATGTATTTCCCTCTTTTATAAATTCCTAGACATTTTCTCTATTATTGTACTTACGTTTCAAACTTAAAACTTATGACAAATATTTTCTGACCTGGAAATGTCCACTGCTTAGACAGTTATTGGAATTCAATAACTATTCTGTCTCTCCCCCACTTCATTCCTTGGTATTGATTATTCAATTAATCTTCAAATAAACCTGAGAAAGTCATCATCATCATTATCATTACATATCTATTTTATAGATGAGGAAACCAGAGCATAAAAAGACTGAAAAAGCATCACAAAAATTCACACATCTAGGAAGCAGTAGAGTCATTTTTCAATGCAGGTAGAGTAGCTTTAACCACAATCACTTAATATATTATGGTCTATTGTTTCTGGGTTACTAGTCAATT
>NW_006494613.1:7382907-7443308 GCF_000325575.1 Pteropus alecto
ATGTATTTTGGAATCCCTGCATATCTTGGAAAGCCGGGTCCACTCTTGATAAGTAGCCTACTTGTGGCTCAGTGATTCTTCAAATACTGAGTGTGTAGTCAAGGCAGGTCAACTAGGGTATCTCGTAGGACTGTTCCTGGAAACAAAGTTAAATACTGTTTTTTGGCGTATGAATTGAGAAGAATGTGACCTTAGGAACATTATCATCTAGCATATAGAAAAACAGAGAAGATAGATTTAAATCAGGTCTTAAAAAGCTAATATAAAATTCTAGATGGTCCAAAATCCAAGTATCTTAACAATTTATTTTCTATTTATTTTTAACATCTTAAGAGTTTAATTTCTACCATAAACCATCTCCATATTTTAGAATTTAGTGCATCCTTCTTTTGTTAAATCTTAATTGTAACTAATCCCTTTAAAGTACTTGTGGATAATTTACCTCTTTTCTTAAATACAACTTTTTGTACAATGTGAAACTTTTAAAATAATCTTGACTCTCTTAAAATAATAATAAAAATATTTTTATTGATGTTTATGGTAGAAAAAATTAGAAATAATTTACATTTTGCATCAAAAAATACAGTGTCCCTAGAAAAATATGAAAAAATATTTAAGAAAAAACTATTTTATATTATCAGAAATTTAAATAATTTATTACAATGAGATCCAAGCAGTATTTACATATAAATTGGTAATACAACATCTCCCAATTTTACTTAGAGAAACTTTTATTTTTTAAAATCTATATGATCTCTTATGAGTTAGCATGAAAATTTTTTTTTAATAACTGGGTTTTATGCCAATACCTACAGAAATGAAACAGTAAAGGATATCTTTGAATAACTAAACTACTTTAAGTGTTTCTTTATGATCAAACTAGATGACAAATTTACCTAATTCTTCAATTTTTAAAGATCTTTTAAAGAGTTTCATTGAACCACTTTGAGATTTTCCTGTATATCACTGTACCAGTATAAAAATAATGAAGGATTTAGTATGATATTTTATTCATTGATATGATAGAAATTTATTAGGCATATTATAGCTAGAAAACAAAACCTTTCCTATGTTACTAAAATTCTTAGTTCAAAGAAGAGCTTTGATAAAGAGAAATGGATAGTGTTATTTTCAGCAAATATTTTTATGTTGGACAGTTTTATTGTTTTGTGACAGCTGCGATCATAATTTTTTTAGTCTTTTCCTTACCATAAGTAAAATGGCTTTTATCAATAGCTTTAAGCCATATCTCTTTTTTATCATGTTTATATTTTGCAAATAATTTTTTAATGCTGAAATCCTACTGGACCGGTCAAAACTCTAATAATTTATACAAATAATTGAAAGAAATTCATGAAGAACCTTTATACTGAAACACACACACACACATGCATGGAAGAATATTTTTTAACATAAAAGAGTAAGAAATCAATAATGTGCAAAATAGATGTTTTAATTTTTTATAAGAATTAGATTAAACAATGTGCAGTGGATTGGTGTAGACCAACGGTTAATGTATGACTGATATTTGAGAACTATCTCACATCAACAGTGTCCTATTTAATCTATAGTTTTGTTTCCCCAGAATGGTCTAGTCCACTATATTATAGCTGAAATAAATGTAAACTTGTCGAAGACTAATTTTGTAGTTTATATAAATGTAGTCTGATATATAAGCATTAAATTCCAAAACCATATTGGGATTTGGAACAGAAATATTAGCAGCATCATAACTATTTGAGCAAGGATGTGGACAAATAGTCTTCATTTAGATATGAGAGAGAATAAATTATAAAGAAATAATTTTTAATTATACAATTGTTAATGTTTCAGAAGCAAGGTTAGAAATATATACTAACATCAAAATGGCATTAACATAATAAGAACATATGTTCGAAGAAATGTGAAAAATCATGTGTCAGAAATATACTTTTTCCTATTTACTCTAACTCCATAATAATTAGATTCTGCATAAAACTCTTTTGTTGCCTTTGCTCACCCATAGGAGTAAGAAAATTCTCTAATAAGCCAGGGAGATCAAAGGAAAACGTCAAAATCTGATACTGGAGCTATTAATGAAAACACACACAAAAGAACTGAGAATGATAAGCACACCTGGGGACAGTGGTCAATAGGCATATTATGAAAAGATACACCTTTGTAAAAAATAAAAGTTCAATTTTAGTAATAAAAAATAGATGATTTAAATACCAACTTACAACTAAAATGAGAATTTATGAACCAAAATTAGCACTGAAGAAATTACTCAGAGAATAGCAGAGAGGCAAGCAGATGAAAGATATTAAAGAAAGAAAACAGGGACATGAAGGATAGTTTGAGGAAACTCTAGTATAGACCAAATAGGAAGCCAAATGGCATAATGGTGTAGAGTTTTTCAAAACTTATAAAAAGCATGAAGCCACAAGTACACTATCTAACTAGTCACAATAAAAAAAAAAAAAAAGAAAAAGAAAAGAAAAGAAAAAAAAAAGAAAAGAAATCCACACTTACACATCTTGTAGTGAAATTGTGGAGAATGCACACACAATCTAAAAGCAGAAATTAAGGACACCCCACATACAAATGTCAGCCTACTATTCAACAGTAAAAGTGGAAGCCAGGCTAATAAAACTAGATTTCCAGCAAAATTATGTCAGAGGAATAAAGCCAAAATAAAAATATTTGCAGATAAACAAAAAGTAGAAGCACCATCCATCCCTAGACAACCAAAAGGAAACTTTAACAATATTGTTTGAAATAAGGGAATATGACCCTGAAGGAAAGTTTTAGATAGAATAATAATGTACAAGGGAATTATTAAGTATCTAAATAAAACTACAGATATGTTGTATGCATAAAATACTTATCATGATACCTAATGGTTGAATGTTAAAAGAGTATAGGATTAAAAACTAGATAACACTAGCATATAATGTAGGGTAGACTGTTTTAAGGTATATAGTTGGCAGAGGATATTTAGTGTAAAGGCTAATGAATCTACTCCAACAATAATTCGTGTAAATCTTCTAATCATCATCTCTATATATCATCTCTATAACAAATCAATTTTTGTCTTTTTTAGATTTAGAATTGGTTGAAGGCAGGCCAAGTATAAAAGTAATCTTTGAATCATTAGCCCTGAGTATAGCACCTAATAACCAGTTGTAAATAAGATTCATTGAATTAACAAATTAATAAAGTGAATGAACACTGAGGATTTTTCTATATTATCATATGTCAATAACTTATTTATAAAATCCATAAAGAATAAGATTGCTTCATTTAGTTTGTCTAATAAGTACAGAATGTCTGTAATTCACTTGCGCATAGTGAAATAGGATAGTATATCTTACACTCAGTTGGACCATTGTAGATCTGGAATCCATTTATAGTTTTGCTATGGAAGTCTTTGAACTTCTCCGCATCTCAGTTTGTGAATCACACAGAGCCATAGCTAAATTTTATTATTCATGAAGTTGTTATTATAAAAAAGCAAATGAATTAATGTATATTAAAAAGGTTTAAAAGTTATAAAAATACCAAAGATATTAAGTAAAGCATTATTATTATAAACAGAGATTACAAGTAAGGATAATTTTATCTGAGAAATTTTTTAATTGCATTTAAATACTTTTTGTTTGTACTCTGATGAGAGAAACTGATAGTTCCATCAAAAAATTAAAAAACAGATATGTTTAAGAAAGGAAAATTTAAAATTCACCTAATGTCCAACCATACATTGATAACAATTAGTAAAACTGGTTATATCATGGTCACTTACTTTAGGCTATGTACCATATTTTTGTGCTTTGCTTTCCTTTTTACTTTTAATTCCATTGGGGAAAATATGCCACAATCTTAAATTTTCTCAGCCCACCTTCTTTTTAAATGGCTAGATAGCATAGAATTAAAATGAAAGAACCATAATATATTCAACTGTTCTACTGGATATAGGTATACTTCCAATTTCTGGTAGTAAAAATAATGTGAGAATAAACATTTATAGAATCTTTGTGTGAACCTTTGTGTTTTTCCTTTGAAGTAAAACAAAGTGAAAAGTAGTAAGATCTTAACAGTGTAGAAAAGTGTTAATAAAAATAATCAATTTTCTATTTTTGGTCAAGACAGCAAAGTAAGTCAACTCTGCTTGCCTCCTCTCAATGACCACATAAAAATTACAACTAAACTACAGAAGAAGCATCATTGAAAATATCCTAAAGTCTAGCTGGATACAAGTCCTACAACTAAGGATGTACAGATGAAGCCATCTTGAGACTGGCAGGAAGGGCAGAAAGACTGGTCTCACACCCACATGATGTCAGTGGTTAAAAATCAGGATGGACATGTTGGCTGCAGAGGTTTCCCTGGAGGAGTGAGGGGTGCCAGCCCCACACCAGACTCCACAGCCCAAGGTTCTAGTGGCAGAAAGAGAAGTCCCTACAACTTCTGGCTGTGAAAACCAGTGGCGATTGTGGCTAAGTGAGATGGAGGGCTGTGAGAGTCCCAGATATTCTTAAAGAGACCACATACGGACTTAGTCACTGATGGACTCAATCTCTCTGAGTTCCAGCACTGCGGCAGCAGTTCAAATGTTGTCGGGAAAATATGAGGAAGAACTGAATTGTCTGGTTTCAGGGTAAGGGCCAGTGGGACAGTTTTCTCTCACACAGAAGTGCTGGAAGCAGCCGTTGGTCCTTTGTTGAGCCCTCCTCTGACTCAGCATGAAGACTCAGGTGGGTACCATATCTGAGTCTCTATCAACCTGGTTAACACTATTCGTCCTGCCCTGGTGATTCCTAGAGATGCCATCCTATCCACTTCCAATAGCTTTTTGGCTCATGCTGTGGACCTTTCTAAAATCTCTCAAAGGTTTACAAGCCCAAAACAAATAGGATATGGCCTCTGTATGCCTCAAGTGCTGTATTAGCAGCAGCTGGCCTAGATTTGCAGCTTAGCCTCTCCCAGGAACCTCCAGGCCCAGCACAGGTGGCAACAATCTGCAGATCATTTTGTAATTCATATCAAGTGGCCCCAGGCAGGGCACCAGCAGTGGCTGGTTTGGGCCTGCAACAAAGCCCCTCTCAAGAGGCCCCAGTATTGACACACCTGGTAGCTAGCTACAACCCACAACAGAGGACCACCCAAACACCTCTATGAAAGACACACCCAAAGGTAGACTAGGCAGGCACCAGAGCACTGCTAAAGAAACCTTGTTCTGTAGGGTAAGCCACTGAACAACAGGTTCTTCAGTATAGCCATCAGCCAGTCATCACAACAAATCAGCCCAAGGGTCAATCCCTCCCATTCATGTGCAAACAGCAACAAAGGCTCAACTACAATAGGTGGACACATACAAGGGACAAACCTGGGAAACACCCAGCTCAGGTGAGCAGGGAGTTGAGCCACTGAGCCCCACAGGACACCAATTACATAAGGCTGCTCTACTAAGACTGGAAGACATAGCAGTACTACCTACTACATAGAATCAATACAAGGAGACAGCCAAAATGAAAAAAACAAAGAAATATGTTTGAAAGCACAGAACAAAGCTCCAGAAAAAGAACTCAACAAAACAGAGACAAGTAATCTATCAGATGCAGAGTTCAAAACACTGGTTATAAGGATGCTCAATGAACTTAGGAGAAGAGTAGATGAACTGAGTGAGAACTTTAACAAAGAGATAGGAAACATAAAAAAAGACCAGTAAGAAATAAAGAATAGAATAACTGAAATGAAGAAGACCTTAGGAATCAACAGTAGATAAGAAGAAGCAGAAAATTGAATCAGCAATTTAGAAGATAAGGTAGCAGAAAACACCCAGTCAAAACAGCAACCATAAAAACCATAAAAAAAAAAAATCCGAAAAATTAATGGTTTAAGGGGCCTCTGGGACACCATTAGGCATACCAACATTTGTATCATAGAGGTTCCGGAAGGAGAAGAGAGAGAGTAAAGAACTAAAAACCTATTTGAAGAAATAATGATGGAAAACTTCCCTAACTTGGTGAAGGAAATAGACATACAGCCCAGGAAGTGCAGAGAATCCCAAACAAGATGAACCTAAAGAGGCCCACACCAAGACACATCATAATTAAAATGCCACAAGTTAAAGACCAAGAGAGAATTTTAAGAGCAGCAAGAGAAAAGCAGTTAGTTACCTACAAGGGCGCTCCCAGTCTAGACTGTCAGTTCATTTCTCAACAGAAAGTTTGCAGGCCAGAGGGCATTGGCAAGAAATATTCAAAGTGATAGAAAGTAAGAACCTACAAACAAGATTACCCGGGAAAGCTATCATTTAGAATCAAAGGACAGATAAAGAGCTTCCCAGATAGGAAAAAGTTGGAATTCATCATCATCAAACCAGTATTACATGAAATGTTAAAGGCACTCCTTGAAGAAGAAGAAAGAAGAGAAAGAGAAGGAGAAGAAGAAGAAGAGGAGGAGGAAGATGAAGATAAAAAATATGAATAATAAAATGGCAATAACTACATATCTATCAATAATTACTTTAAATGTAAACAAATTAAAGTGCTCTAATCAAAGAATGGAATGGCTGAATGGATAAGAAAATAAGACCCTTATGTATACTGCCTATAAGAGACTCACTTCAGATTGAAAGATTCACAAAATAAAAGGATGGAAAAAAGATATTTTATGAAAATGGAATCAAACAAAAATAGCTAGGGTAGCAATATGTATACCAGACTGATAGACTTTAAAACAAAGGCTAGGACAAGAGACAAAGAAGGACCCAGTAATCCCACTTCCGTGTATTTAGCTGAACAAACCCAAAACACTACTTTAAAGGAACATGTGCATCCGTATGTTCATTGCAGCATTATTTACAATAGCCAATATTTGGAGTGGTACATATACAGAATAGAATATTAGCCATTAAAAAAGAATGAAATCTTGCCATTTGAAGCAACATGGATGGACCCAGAAGGTATTGTACTGACAGAGAAATCAGACAGAGAAAGATAAATGCCATATGATTTCTTACATGTGGAATCTAAAGAACAAAATAAACAAACAAATCAGAAATAAACTCATAGATAGAACATTTAGATGGTTGCCAGATTTGAGCATGTTTTTGGGGTGGGTAAAAAGATGAAGGGATTAAGAAGGACAAATTAGTAGTTACAAAATAGTCACGGGGATATAAAGTATAGTATAAGGAATATAGTCAATATATTTTGTTATATTTTATTTTACATTATAAGAAATAAGCAGATGAACCTTTTTAATTTAAGGGGCATATCCCAGATTATATATACAGTACCAAGACAAATTAAATAAATATATGCATAATAGAAGCATTATGTCATATGATGCAAAATATTCAGGAATAATTTGGACATGTGATATGGATGTGATGAACAGTAAATTCTATAATCACATTTTTTTTTCAGACTTGGTCTTAGTATAGTAAGACTTGATATTTTACTCTCATTTTTATTAGTAGTGCCTTTGAAACTAAATGTTTATAACTAAATACATATATATTTTATTAATTTGTAATATAAACAAATCAATACCATAAGAATTTTCCAAACTTCCTAGCCATAACTGAAGCCAGATTTGGATAATGTTTTGTTGTGGCATAAAAAAAAAAATTAGAAACAGTTGATCTGTCAATGGCAAACATGAAGATTTAACAATATGAATTCAGTTGACCTAATACAAACCACGTTGGTCCTCAGCCCACAATGCCAGGTGCACAAGAACTGGAAGACAGTAGGTGAAAACAATAAACCACAACTAATTTAATGACAGCATGCCAATATAGGAAAAGTATTCAAGTCTAAAACTGAATTATTAAGAGATCTCTAAAGTCTCACGGAATTTTAAAAAAAGAATCAATGATATTTTGTTAGGATGAAAGACGAATTAGATGCAAGACAAAAATTCTAATTCTGAGTAATAAAATATTATATAAATTCTAACAGCAAAATATACTGCTCAGAATTTTGGACAAAGAAGTGTGGATTCCTAATCATAGAAATTTTAAGCTAGATTCTACTAACAATTTAACCAATTAATCATGCAGAGAACCATTTAAAAAAATGGTGATAACTAAAACCAACCAAAAATCCTGGAAAGAAAAAAAAAGCTATAGATTTAGATTCCTTCTTATCTTCAAAGGAATAATGTTAGAATTCTCCCAAATATTTTCCTCTAGAAAGTATGTGTGTGCATCTACATATATATTTCACTCTTGCTCTCTCATAAGTGAACATAATTTTATAGACAGCATCTCTGAATCTACTTATGTTGATATTCTGAGTATTCTGAAAAGTACCAAGAAAATACACAATCTCATTGCTGAAATGGTCAAATGCCAGACAAATGCATTTTAAGTTGAAAATCTTTAAAACCATTTGTAGACCTTGAACAAACTTGATGATATAGGAAAACATATTACAGAAAACAAACATTAACTGGGCATGCATGTTTGACTAATTTCACTTCCAAACTTTCATTGCTTGAAATGAAAATGCACATATTCAAAAAGGTAATTATAATATAATTTCAGAAAATATTATTTACTTCCCAAATATTTTTACAACTCAGTATACTTAAGTAAATGGTTGTATCAGTTGCAAATGTATTATCTGTACTGAATTTTTTTCTAGCAACTGCTATTATATACATGTTCTATAATACATATAGTAGAAGGGCATGTTACTTTTTTTAGCTTTAGTAATACTTTATTGCAAAAGTTTAAAGAATGGCCACAAATAATTACACTAGATTTTGTGTTTGTGTATGAGTGTATTCATGTGTCTTTGTATGTGTTTGTATGTTTGTCCTCTGGGTTAAGTGGGAAGGAAATGAAAGGAGAACAGAGCTATTTTTCAATACCCTTTGACTTTTAGGCAGCTCCATCAATTCTTAAAGAAGCACTATGCTTGAAAGGATAAAGTGGAACATCAAAAACACACAGAACAAAGAAAATAATAAATTTGAGAACAGAAGTGGAGATGTCACAGAGTATCAGGGAATGGGAGATAGGCAGACAAAAGCAAGATGGATACTGTTAACACACTTGAGTTGCTTACCAAGGTATTCTGGTAGGATTATTTTATTATTAATTTTGATGTATTATATAAAAATAAATTCTGGTATCCAGAAAACTGTCATCATGAATGCATTCAAATTTCATTACTCATAATGTCCAGAACCCATTTTAAGGAAATAATATAATTACTACTAATTATATTATTTAATTACTATTAAGTATAGATGTTACAAATCTCTATCATCTCTTAAACAATCAAAACATTGAAAAAGAATAGCTTTATATTTTAAACTCTGTTAAATAAGTGAATCGTTAAAGAAAAAGTGGATTTTTTTTTTCTTTCTGTGACCTGAGATAAACTAAATCAGCAGAAAATTTTCATAGAAGCATAAAAAATAACCTCCTGCATTTAGTTGTTTCAGGAGATAAATAACCAAAACTATGTCCAAGAAAAAATGTTCTAACAAGTTAAATAGGATGTGTTCTTTCATTTTTCTTTCCATTAATTAAACTATTATTATATTATAATCATTATTTGGTCACAGTGATAAACCACTGCATAATTATTTATCTCTTCCACATTGTAGCTAAAGAATAAAGGAAAAAAATAAGTCGAACAAGCTGAGGGTGCTAACTAACCTAAAATTACCAATATAAGGTAGTCACCGCAATAGAATATTCTTTATATATTTAAAAAGATTAAAAGTAAAATTTAGAGATATTTTTATTAAACAGTATAAGAAATATAATGATATTTCTCTTAAATAATAATGTTGCATTTTGGTAAGGAAGCTAATGAAATTTTATATACATGGCTAAAACTCCAAGCTGCTGTTAACATTTTTTTAAAATTACTTTCAGCCAAATGATTCGGTAAGCTAGATAGCCATTAATTTTGTATCGGTCACTTGTTGAACTAAAAGAAATGCTGAAACAAAAGGTATCTGTAAGAGAAAGAATATTGATAGTCACTGCAGCAAGCATAAATAAGAGTGTCTTGCTGAACGTATGTGGAAAATAAAGACATTATTTATAATCATTGGCAGGTCCAGAATGGTTTTTGGCAAGAAAAATAAAAAGAGATGATTTATGGGCTTACGAATTTGAGTTCTAAGAAACTGGTCTAAAATGAATCAGTTGAGGCAAGATGATTAAGTATAGAAAAATTCTAATTCCTTTTAGTGAGAATGTCTACACATATACAATTATGCCTAAGCAGTCTACAATTTCAATAACAGTAATTTAGATTCATTTTAATAAAATGTTTTCCATGAAAACTATTTGGGCAAAGTAAAGTTAAATCATATTCCACTGATATAATAGACTAAAATGATTAAACCTCCCTGAATCAGAAACAATTTTTCTGAAATATTTAGTCATGTAATAAATGTCAAGACAAAAAAGCCTAAGGTTATTTTTCTTAATGCAACCTTACAAAGAGGCAACTTTTGTGAAGGAATAAACTTTCTATAAAATATATAAATATGATAGTCTTCATATAATGCTAAAATACTAGCAATAGCCAATGTAATTGGAAAGACGGTCATTGCAATGGACCACAACATATAGTTCTAACTTTCCTGGCAGCTAAAATAATAAAGAGAATATGAAGTTTTGAGGTTACATAGGCTTTCATATCATATTACTAAAAACATATGAACTTATGTGGAGAGACGACAATTTTGTTAACTCTAATGCTAAGAATTTATTGTGCAATTCCTTCAAAAGAGAAAACAGTACATTTGCCAAACGCCTTACACAAATCAAGTGTTCAGTAAATGTATATTGAATAAAGTATATACTTTTTTGGTTTATTAAAAATTACTTAAATGACTTTGATATGAGCTCTTCAAATCTTTATCTCAGAAAAAAAAATCAACATTGTATTATTAAAACATATTTCTGTTAAACCAAAGCTTCTTAATTTATAGGGGAGGGCACAGGTCCCTTTATCAGTTGAATAAAGACTGGAGACCCTCCACAGAATAAAGATAATGAATGTATAATATTAGAAAACAACACTGCAAAGAAAATAACATCAAAATCTAGTTTTCAAAATATTTTAAAATTGTGTTATATTAATAAAATCTGCAGTAACTATTCTTCAAAGAAAGATCTTAATGAATCAGACTTCTCAGTATTCATATCCTTGTATAGACTCATCCCATGTTGAACTGGGCTGGCGGAAATAATAAGGTTAGGTCATAGGAAGACTTACAGTTTTGTCTTAGTGTCCTGGACCAAGGAACCTCTTGGGACACTCCTTCTTGGAACTTAGATACCACAGGACAGAGAGAATCAATGTGTAGGTTCTCTGGCTGTCAGCGCCAGATGAGCTACCAGCCTGCTGTCAGTCATGTCAGCTGAACATCCAGTACTGCAGAGCCTTCAGATAACTGCAGTCCCCGTCAACTACCGACTGGGACCTCATGAACTATTCACCAGAACCACTCATCCCAGTCAAATCACTGTACTATGAGAGATGATAAATTGTTTTAAGCTACTTAGTTCTTGAGCGATGTATTAGACAGCCATACATAACTGGAGAAATGTGCTTCTTTTAGTGCATTAAGTAACAAGATCATGCACTGTTTAATAACCACAATGATTTTAAATCGGTGATGAGAGTAAATATATTCAAGATTTCTGTTACATTTATAGCATTCTTTGGAAATATTTGAGGTTTCCATTGAAGCTAAAGTCACAGATACTGTGGTACAGTATTCTAGTTTATTGCTCACATAAATACAGAAATGAAAAATGTATTTAGAACTTTGTAGAAGTAAAGATGAGCCTTTTATTCCCCTTTATCCAAGCTTATGTCTTCTCCTGAATTCAAAGCATGATCATGGACTCCAAGTTAAGAATGCCGTTGCTAAACTTTAGCTTTGTGATGCTACAGTTTTGAGAAGGATTACTCTTGCTTATTACAAAGCATTGCTTTTAAATAGGGAAACAATTGCAGTAGGATAACTGGTCCAAACTTTGAAGTAAACTATATGCCTAGTGTATATGACTTAAAAAAATAAAAAGTATACAATTTATCAGTATGATTTCTTATGATGAATCCTCCTTCAAAAGCTCAAGAATATTTAATTGAATCAGAAATTCAAATATTGATTTTAGATATAAGTAAATATTAAAAGTTATAGGTTGACATACTATGGTTAGAATATGTCTATCCTTTTTCTAAGTCTACTTTCAAATATTACTAAAATATAACCCTGAAAATATTAAGTGATACAGTAGCTTCATCACTATCCCCCCATGTTTAAACTTTTTTTTTTCCCCTACACAGTTTAGATGCTGGAAGACGAATATGGTTCTTTAGTGCTGAATCTGATTAGTGCTATCAGCTTGAAAATATATATTAAGGATATGAAGGATAAATCCGGGTCTCAGGGAAGGATAACATGATGAACCATCAATATTTTCCATGCATATTGGGAGGGTAAAGGATAGTACCTTTCACAGATTTTCCCATCATTTAAAAATAAGAAACTGAAATTCTCCCTCATCTCTCCCTGCCAAAAAATCATAAGGATAAGGCTAGCTTAAGATTTCATTGAAAATAAATTGTTAGTGAATGATGATTCTAATATTTTCTCTACAACCTTTCAATCAAAACATCTACAAAGTCATAATCTTTCCAGAAGAGAATTTTTTTAAGATCAGGTTAAATCAATGGGCATGACAGAAAACTGTTTTATTATTATTCATTAGGATACTGAACTACAGGAAACATTTATTTTTAAAGTAATGTCATAGAGTATTCCAAGTAACCAAGAAAATATGACATCTTTGGGAAACTAATTTAAAATGTTAAAAGTTATAGATAAAAGATTCAGCTAATCTATTGGTAACATCAGAAACTCAAGTATCTAAGGGAAAATTACAAAATAAATCTCTTATGTGATTTTAAAAATCAAATTTTGCTGTCAAAGAATTCAATTTATTCTCTGCTATCTTCCTTCAATTTCCAAGTTTCTGAACTATCATGTTATTAAATGTTTCATTCCCAATTGACTATAATTAGAACTAAAAGCAATGTGCACAGAAAGTTTACTATATAAATTTTACTTAGTTATTTCTTTTTGAGGTCCATAGATATAATTGAGACATCATGGTTTTTAAGTGTCAACTGTTGCTTTTAGCCAACTTTTATACTGCTGAGTGGCTGATCATTCAAATTAATTATCACCATCTTCAGAAAAAGATCCTGTTGCATAGTAAAAGCCTCGACTATTGGTCAGAGATAATCACCTATAGCTTTCAGAAGCATTATCAACAAAAAATTGAAGTAGTTTAATCAGCAGATGATTCTCTTTCTTAGTGTTATTGTGTGGTCTCCATTTCTCTCTACCCATCATTTTATATTTCCATTTTCACTGTCTGTCACAGCAGTGTTTTGATGGCTTATATAGTTACTGCAGTGCTTGAAAAAAAATAGCATCTAGATGTGAATAGAGACTATGCAGCCCACTCTATGATCTGGATTACCACTGATGCCATGTAGAGGTCACTTACGACCTGAGTCTGGAGAACAAGCACCAGCAGCTTTGTTTAAATCACAAATACTGCTCACAATAGTGCATTTGACATACAGTTCATTTATATTTAAAAAGTAGTGATACTTAATGGATGCTGATTAATATTTTAACCACCAACCATAGCTATTTTGGGGGAAATATCCTTAATGTTATAAGTTTTCTTATTCATAACAAAGTCCATTCTATACCAATACTATGAGCCTCACCATTCTCCTGGCAATGCTGAGATGTACAGGGATTAAACGGATGGAATGCGTTATGGGGATTCCCTTATTTATGACCTAAAGGCAAACTTCTTTCTTTTGGGATCAAAGGTGAACTTATTTTCTAGTTGAACTTTTTGTCCTGAGGCAGAGTTTCTACACTCTGCCACATTTTTGAGGCATTATATGATGGTTTTGAAATGTGAATTAATGTTCCCTTGAGACTGCACTTTAATCGGATTTACTTCAATGTAAAAAAAAAAAAAAAATCCTGGAATAACAAAATAAACTGACAATATTTTACAGGCAATATGAGGGAGGATCAGATGCATTTGATGATTACCAGATCCTTAAGATAATGGTATATGCGATTAGGTAAATGTAGTTAGCCCTTGACTCCCTAAAAATAGGTCTTTTCAACTTAAGAGAAATGGACATACGGTGTTTCACATCCTTCAACCCTTTTTGAATTTCACCTTTAGATAATATATTGGTCATATTAAGTGAGCTTTATTGTTGTAGATATTTTGATACTTTGACATCTAGTTTAAGAAAATTATACATCAAAATCACACAAATAATTATTTCATTTTACTCACACAGAAAAAAAAACTGCAGTAATATGAAATGTAATTAGAATTTAAAAAGAAATGTTAAGATTTTTTTCTATGAGGTTTATTTTGTGGTAAATATTAAGTTTAACCTTTTGTATTACAAACTATACTCAGTTTAGAATTAAATTATTGTATGAAAAATATGATTAAGTCACTTTAACAGAAGTACAGAAATAAAGTATTTAACTATCTTCTATAGATTAAAAATGAATGTTTTTAAAAGATCTCTCTAATGATGTCTATATTATTCTAATGAATGGTACTAATAAAGGATCTTGGTTTAAAATATAATTGTCCTAGGTATACGTACATCTTTTAAGGTTCTGTATTTCTCACTTCTTTATTAGCATGTCACTAACATTTGATACTATTTTAAAGTTTAATTCTTGACCTCTGTACTTGTTATATCAGTATTTAAAATTCTTCTTTTATTTTCTCTCCTTGATTCTATTAAGGCAAAGAACAACATTAGAACTATTAACAATCTATTTAAAATTTTTAATTTTATTTTCATAGTTAATGGTCTGAATCATAGGCAACCAAAAGACCTAAACTTATTTTACCTTATGTATATTTATCACATCTTTGTATTTCTAAACTATGGCCTCCAATATGGCTGCCTCCTGTTGTTAATGGCTTGGTATAATTCCCTTTCCTTGAATAACTTGCTTCCAATTAACTAAATATGTCAAGGCTGAGGAGAGAGCATTTACATGACTAGGTTACAAAAGATTAGAACTTAGGTCTTGCTAGCAGACTCTCTTTATTGCCTCCTTCTCTTATATCCTTGGTGAGGCAGTAAGCTATGTTAGGCTCATATATCAAGAAACTTAGGGTAGCCTCTAGCTGACAGCCAACAAGAAACGAAGGCTCTCAGACCAATACACCTGCAAAAAACTATATAAGTTAGCTTAGAAGTTGAGGTTTTACATGATATCCCAGTCTCAGCAGACACCTTGACTGCAGCATCGTGGAGACCAAGAAACAGAGACTAAACTAAGCCATGCCTGAATGCCTGATACTCAGAAAGTGAGAAAAATAAATATGTAATAAGCCACTAAGTTTAGGGGTAATTTGTTATGCATCAATAGGTAAGTAATACTCTTCCTTAGACTTTATTTACCTAGGCATTTCCTGCCCTTTTCGAAAACCTGGAGTGTTGCCACAGTCTACACACTGCAGTGGTAGCTCTTTCACTGTCAGTCCTCACCCTTCTTCCTTGCTAATTCGGACTCCAATTTTGCTTTGGTTAGTATTACCTTATAAACTGTAGGAAAATGATTTCTTTTCCAGTACTCTGAGGTTGACTCACTATTAACTTAAAATAATCATTATGGACTGTTTACTTGTCAGTGACAAGTCATTGGTATGCAGCCCCATCCTTGCCAATGAAATCTGAATGTAAGTAGTAGAGAGCTTATAGAAATGATTTCCCAATATAATGAAAATACATGTGGGAAGAAACACTTACTCTTCTTACTCATATCTGCAGGTAACAAAGCCATTGCACAACCACAGAGAGAGCTGTTATTATTTTAAGAGTTGTAGAAAAAGATGAATATGATGTTTTTAATGTGATTTTGTAATGCCACTAAATTAATTGTCCTAGCACCACTCTGTTTCCAGCCTTTCATGTGACACAATTAAACTAATTTTATATGAGTCTTCTGTAACCTGCGGTTAAGAATATCCTCACTGATATACTTGCTAGAATGTATGACTTTTTAACCAATACTGAAAATATGCAGAGTTTTGTTCATGTTCCATGATGGGATGAGTCCCCTTGCCAGTATCAATCACTTAATACAATCAAGGTCACATACAGATACTTGTTTTTAAATTTTTTCTTGAACCCCCCCCCAATTGTATCTGGCACTTATTTGATCTCGACTCAAGTTGCAGCTCTGGATCTTTAAGAGAATTTCATATGCAACCAAATCAGGAATGGAAGACTAAACTCAAACGAGAATCTAGAATCTAGCAGCCTTCCTCATCTGAATTTCGAGCACAATGTGTGATGCGAATGACTATCAATTCTGTGGAGGATGGCACATAAGCATTACGCTATTGCCATTCTACAAGAGAAGTGAATTCATTATAAACAAAGGATACCTTCAGGCATTTAGATTTAAATCTCTCCTGGGACACCAGTTTTGAAAGGGTGTTCTGGTTGTAAATCCCGTACTTCTTCAGCTGCACTCACTCCCCTGATTCTTACTCCATCTATCTGTTTTCCTAACAAAACCTGTAATGGTGGAACATTCTTGATCCCTCTGTTCTCAGGATCAGACTTTATATGAAATCTTTCATCCAAACACCTTTTCTAAAAGTATATTTTTGTAATGACATCACATAGAGATTCTAATTTAAAATATCATGGCTGACATATTGTAGGATTGTAATGAATGCTCGATGACTAAAGATGAAAAAGGGGCAGCTTGTACATTAGCCCAGTATGATTATGGTATTGTCTAAATTCCAAACTTCTGTGAAATAAGAAATAATAAAATTGATTGGATTATACACTAATTATATATTTTATTATTCTCTTGCATTTTACTTTTAAATTATTTTGTTGATATTATGGCCAGAAAATAGCCTTTCTTAATATTACATTCTATTTGCCAACATCAAGGATTTGATGGTGTTTTTAATTAAGGCAAATATAGTTGTGTTTATATTTTTTGCAAAGGGAAAATATGTTATTTTCTGAGATAATCTAATCCTATGAGAATAAAAAGAGTAAAATCCATACAGGGAATTTCTGAAATTGAAACTTAAGTACTTATGTTTATATACAGGGGGTAAAAAAGACTCAAGGACATTTCAAATGAGAAGTTAAAAAATGCTTTGTGACACAGTGTAAGCTCCATTTCATAGTCCTAGGTTAGACTAATTGAATAGCTATTGATAAGATGTCACTTAAAGAGACATCTCTGCAGGGAAACATGAGTTTGCTGTAAATGACCTGTCATTAAAGTCACAGGTAATGTCCGTGTCTAGACTGAATTAAAATGTACCTACTAGCAATTTGCTCAGGAAGAGTTAAACCAGCAAGGTTTGGAAGACCTCAGTATCCATGATCCACTAGAGAATTATGCCTCAGGTGCTATGTTAATTTAGTTTCTGGCAAACATTAATTGAAGCCAATCAATATGCCAGGTAGAAAAGCTGGGAATTGTAGCTACATTAATTGACAACTACGTTCAGACATATTTCTACCTAAAATATGTGAAATTGGAGTTTTTAATTATATTAGTATAGATAATATAATTAGTTTTATGTTATTTTCCTATAAAAATGATAATATTGAAATTACAATTCAAAGACATGGTTTTAAAATAGGATTTTCCCAGTGTCCCATACTTAGCCAGAGATCACATAGACAACTAAAATTCAAATTCAACCAGTATATAAATATTATTCATCAAAGTCAACATATTTATTAAGTACTTACTTTGTAAAATGAAACCATACATGTTTCTATGTCTGTGCTGGATTTCAGCCATTTTGTTATTTTAAAGAATTATCAACTAACTACACAGACAGATAAAAGAATTTTCTATAACCTGCCTCACTAGCAAGATAGAAAAACCTTTCCCATAAAAAAATATATTTTTTAATCCTTCATATTGGAGATTAATTAATTTCTTAAATCCCCAACCTGTTTTTCTACATCTCAGGAGAGATATAAAATATTGACCATGATTCTTCCTACAAACATGAATGATATGCAATACACATGTCCTATTACAAAGAGAATAAGCACACTTTTCAAAACAGATTTTAGAGACACATACATACTATTTACAAATATTTAGTAAAATATTTTTCTATAAAGCAAAGCTCCATTTATTGTAACCTTCTTTTAGGTTTAAACATATTTTTAAATTGCTGAGTCATTGCTAGTCTAGTATTTCTCAAGGCTTTTTCAGTGATTTCAAAATTAAAAAGAATAATCACATCCCAAGTTTCATCACAATTATATACATTTACATTTATGAGGATTCAGCTGTGTCAGAAGCCAGACAATATGCCAATACTGGGTTGTCACTTAATAATGAATACATATACATCTAATGCCACATCTTAGAAAATTCTAAATTATTTTTATCTCTATTTATATTTCATCTATGTTTCTTTATTTCATGATATCTTTACTGTTAACTGAGGGGAATTAAAAAGGCGAAAAATTATAATCAGAGTTGAAAATGTACCAAACAAGCATGACCACCTGATTATTTAAAAATAAATCAAATTTTAGTATTGATAATTACACATGTCAAAGTATTATTACCTCTAAAGTATGACTACATTTTCTCATTTGGTGTAAAAAATGTGCACAAAAAATTTCCATGTATTTTATGTAATCATTTATCTAATCGAATTTCAATAGCATATGCCTTTAAAAAACTTAATTTCAGTCACTTCAAATTACTTCTGCTTAAAATCATTTTACTGATATCTTTCAAATTCTATATTAAGCCATTTGATGAAAATCTTTATGTAGCAAGTTCTCTTCCAATAAAGAAGTATAATTTGGCACGATTTCCTTTATAGATTACATACGAGTTATATAAAATAGTGTCATTTGTTATTTTTAGAAAATTTTGCAAAATTGAGTAAAATGCTAAAGTATATAAGAAATGTATAAACAAATGAGGGCCATATAAAAAATAAAATGTTTTACATATGAAATATAATTCTAATTTCCATTGCATTTCTTGCATAGCATATTTTGAGAATTGTTGAAATTGAATTTTTAATGAATAATCATGTATTGTTCTTAGTTTTGAATACTTCTATTATGTTCATTTGATTTCTGAATTAATATTCTTTTTTTTCTACCAAATATTCAAGAAATATCAAGATTTTTTTGCTTGTTACAACTACGTTTCAAAAGAGACTCAGATTGCTTTCGCTATCCAGTGTAATTCTAATAGCATTATTTAGCCTACCTCTGAGGGAATACTCAGTCTGGGATTGAAGGAAAGTTAGAGGTTATGAGTACAGGCCTGCATCAAAGGCCACACTCTGTCATGTAATTTTCCTGGCTGCAATGAGCTCTTCATGAATTAGAGTGTATGGAAATTTCTACAAAGCTAACTAAAATTCCTATGTGAGGTAAAAGGCCACAATTAAAACTTGTTAGGACATGTATCTTTGAGAAAAACAATCTTGCCTAGAAAAACTGCCTTATTAGTTTCATATTAATCCCTTCTAATCCTTGTAATAACGATGTTTCAGCAAATTAGAGCAAATTCAGGTTATTTTATGTTTATATCCATATGTAATCTCTATATTTCTCCCATGTTCAATGGTCCAAAGTTTTTACTTATAATTTATTTTTCATTTAGTGTTGTATCATTGTTGAAATTATGTCATTTTATTGTAGAGAAAGAGATTGTGAAGAAGAAACTATACATACAAACTGTCGGCCACTGCAAAAGAAAGGTTGTCATTTGGCTGTCTGCTAACTAATTAAATGTCACTAAGTCCAGAGGCTAAACGCACGTCAGTTGATGATTTCACTGCTGCATATGTACATTTAATTATAGAGTGATGAAATTAATAAAGTGTCAGTACCTCCCAGAAACATATTTTATGACTTACAATTTCTCTATGAGAGAGGTTGCTAACCAGTGCTCTCTACCTGTTATAGTTTGCTAAATTCATTAGAGAGATAATTAGAGCAGATTAACAAGCATTTCCCTGAGTATTACCCACATTGATGATGCTCTAGTTTATCCAAAGTTAATATTTTTGTTCCTTCACCTAGTAAATGTCAAGGATCCTTACCTAACTATCATGGTTCTGAGAAGTCTTCTTAATATGGTTATCTATCTATCTATCTATCTATCTATCTATCTATCTATCTATCTATTATCTATCTATCTATCTATCTATCTATCTATCTATCTATCTATCTATCTATCATCTGTCTGTCAATCTATCATCTATCTATCATCTATTTATACATTATCATATGTAAGCTACAAAATTTTGTACTTCTTCCTCCAGGATGTCTATAAACAAGTATTTTCTTACAATCATATTATCTAAATGAGGTGAGAGGAGATATGATTTAAGAATATCCCCTTGTCAATTATCTTTGCTCCTTTCTATCTTCTATTAGAAGTAATAAACAAGAATCAATAACAGAAGACACTCTGTCAAAATCAGAGATATGTACTTTCTATGTAATTCTATAGCCACCCACTGATCAGTCATTCTAATGCGACAAAACAGTGATGTATATAATCAAAATTCCTAATTACCCATGTACCATTTACATTTGAATCTGGCATTTACTTTGCTCATTTAATGATATCTACAAAGAAAATTTTACTCCTTCTACCTCCACACCAATGGTGGCCAATAGGGAAATTTAACCTGGAATGACTAGATCGGTACCAAAAGAGCTAATGTGAAAATGTATTAAGTCTAAAATTGCTTTCTTCAAAAACAATTAATTAAATGGTCAGATCTCTAACATCTGGCAGAAACATGTATCAAAAGTTCTGTTCTTCTAAGGACTGGTGGTTGAAACTATGATTTGTAATCACTGTGAAGATGTCTGTTTCTCATATTTAAAGTTAGGTCATTTCCTCTTCTGCATTTTACACAAACATGCTAGACTGGTGAATTTTAAAACAACAGTGATAATTCATTTATATAATTTTCCCTCTCTATATTTCTTTGTCCCTGTGAGATAAAACTACAACATAAAATACTAATGAAATACAAATATGACATGAAATACTAATGAAAACTATAACATGAAATACTAATGAAAGAAAGTATTATTTTTAAAAATGTGTGTGGGAGGGACAGGGTGTAATGCTTAAATGCTCATAATTTCTGCTGTTCTACAACTGGATGCTTAGAAAGATATAAGACAATAACAATATTTTAAGGGAATCTCTCTGTTTTGCAACAAAAGGTATATATCAGAATCATCTGTAAAGCAATTAAAGTACGGTTTCTGCTTAGACCTACTAATTCAAATTCTCCAAGGCTTAGATAAGGTCTGGGTACTGAAATTTTAAAAAGCCTGATAGGTGATTTAGATAGCGACCCCTGCTTATAAGCCACTGTATTACAGTAAGGGAGAGATGAATCAAATAAAATTACCCAACACTTTCCATACTGAAGCATTCTAGTCACTGTAAAGTCTGTAATTCCTACCACATTCGATAAACAAAGCAAACAAAAACCAATAAAAAATACTGTATATTGAGAAGACATAAATATTAACCAGATCTATACTGAAGGCTAGATTGATGTACAGATTTCCCAAATTGTTATATGAAAATATAATATAAATAGAACACCTACCATACCCAAACAACATAGGAATTATGAACTCTGCATAAAGGGTTCCTAATGTATCTTATTAATAAAATTCAGCCTTGAGAATACATCAAACATATCTGTTCAGTTGTTTTGAAAGCAAGTATGAGGGTGAAATAAAATGTTTGTAATTTTTGGAAATTTATAGGGGTGGGGTGAAGAGAAACCAAACAAATATTTAAAATCTGAGACTAGATAAACTATTCAACTATAAATATTATATATGAAGTTATGTAAATTACATAAAGATAACATAAAGATGTTAATATTCCTTATTTTAGGTTATTATTTTTAAAGAAATGATTATTTTCCAGTAAGGGAATAAAACAATTCCTCGGACACTCACACACACACACACACACACACACACACACGTCCAAAGAAGTGACTTAAGCAGACGCACACACAAAAAATGTTTTTGGAAAAATAGTCTTCCATGACTATGTACCCTTTCAAACATCAGTGCAAGTGTGAGCAAGCACTCTCTCTCTCCCCGTTCTAATGAAAAACATGTCAAAAAGTTTTCTATTTGTATCATCTGTAAGTTACAAATTTGAATCCATCTCCATCTTATAGGCTCTGCTGCTGTTCTACGAAGAAGTCAAACTGTCATTATTTGCAGATATGATTCTCTATGTAGAAAACCCTAAAGACTCCACAAGAACACTACTAGAAACAAAAAGCAAATACAGTAAAGTTTCAAAATCAATGTTCAAAAATCCATAGTGTTCCTATACTCTAATAATGACTTGTCAGAAAAAGAAGTGGAAAAAATAATTCCTTTTATATTTTGTTGCAACTGCAACAAAAATAATAAAATATCTAGGAATAAACCTAACAGAACCTATGAAGGACCTATGTAATGAAAATTATAAGACCCTATTAAAAGAAATCTAAGACACAAAGAAATTGAAAGATATTCTGTGTTCTTGGACTGGAAGAATCAACATGGTTAAAATGACCTTATTATCTAAAGCATTATACAGATTTAATGCAATTCCTCATTAAAATCCAATCGGCATGTTTTAAAGAAATAGAACAAAAAATCATCAGATTCGTACAAAAGCACAAAAGACCCCAAATCGCCAAAACCATCCTGAGAGAAAAGAACGAGGCTGGAAGCATTACTTTGACTAACTTCAAAATTTACTACAAAGCAACAATAATCAAAACAGCATGGTATTGGCAGACAGACAGACACACAGACCAGTGGAACAGAATCGAGAGTCCAGAAGCAAACCCATGTTTATATGGGCAAATAATTTTTGACAAAGCAGCAGAAAACATTCAGTGGAGAAAGGAAAGCCTCCTCAATAAATGGTGCTGGGGAAACTGGAAAAGCACTTACAAAAGAATGAAACCGTACTATTGTCTATCACCACACCAAAATTAACTTAAAATGGATTAAGGACTTGAACATAAGACCTGAAACAATAAATTGCATAGAAAAAAACTTAGGAACTAACTCATGGACTTTGGACTTAAAGAAGATTTTATGAATTTGACCTCAAAAGCAAGGGAAGTAAAAGCTAAAATAAATGAATGGAACTACATCAAACTAAAGAGCTTCTGCTCAGCAAAAGAAACCATCAGCAAAGTAAAGAGACAACCATCTAAATGGGAAAATATATTTGTAAGCAATGCCTCCGATAAGGGCCTAATATGCAAAATATACAAAGAACTCATACAACTCAATAACAATAACAACAAAACAATCCAATTAAAAAATGGGCAGTGATCCTGAACAGACATTTCTCCCAAGAAGACATAGAAATGGCCAAAAAACATATGAAAAGATGTTCAACACCGCTAGTTATTAGAGAAATGCAAATCAAAACCACAATGAAATATCATCTCACGCCTGTTGGAATAGCTATTATCAACAGAACAAGTAATAACAAGTGTTGGAGAGGACACTGAGAAAAAGGAACTGTCTACACTGCTGATGGAACTGCAAATTGGTACAGCCACTATGGAAAACAATATGGAATTTCTTCAAAAAACTAAGAAATGATATACCATGTGATCCAGCAATCCTTCTACTGGGTATTTACCCTAAAGACTTGAAAATATATATCCGAAAAGATATTTGCACACTAATGTTCATTGCAGCATTATTCACGGTGGCCAAAACCAAAGTGTCCCAGAGTAGATGACTGGATAAAGAAGATATGGTACATATATACAATGGAATATTACTTAGCTATAAGAAGATATGAAATACTGACACATGGATGAACCTTGAGATAATCACACTAAGCAAAATTAGCCAGGCAGAAAAAATTGAAAACCACATGATATCACCTACATGTGGGATATAAACCTAAGAGCAACAAGCAAACATAACAAAGAGAGAGTCGTGGACATGGACAATAGAATAGTGGTTATCAGAGGTTAGGAAAAGTGGGGAGGAAGATGGGGTAAAAGGGGTTAAATATGTGGTGACAGAAAGAAATCTTACTGGGTGGTGAACATACAATGCAAATATATATGACTTACTGTTGAACTGTCACATGAAACTTACTGGATTTTATTAACCGATGTCACCATAATAATAATAAAAAGAATAAAGCTTCAGGTCTATTAACCATGACCAAGATACAATAACCAAACCTCAAACTAGAATAGGATTGTAGTCAAACAAAAATAACAATTTGGCCTCAGTTATGTTTCAGCTTGGGACTCATGAATGCAGAACAGCCTCACAGACTGCATTTCCTGGAAACCAAACAGAAAAAAGCTGTAACTGACATCAGGACCTAATGCCATGAGCAATTGCCTCCTACCTTCTCTCCAACTGATGATAATACAGACCAAAACCCCAACTCCTATAGTAACCATGTTTAATGACTTTTCCCTTATACAACTTGCCACTAGAGGCTATCAGTCCTCTAGCTTTTGAGAGCACTAGCTCACCCGTGTCTCCAGGCTTGTTGTCAATTCCTTAAATAAATCTTTACTTTCTTTGCTTCAACCTCCAGTTAGTTCATGTCTTCTTTGGCTTGAATGCACATAGGCAAATAGTCTGCAATACTGGCTGAATTGGATTCAAATTCTTAAGTGTACTTTGTTTTCTCTCACCTCCAGACATTTCCTTTTGTATTCATTCCTCTAACTAGGTCCCACCTTCCCATCATCCTCTTCACTTCAAGTGTCAGTTTAGACACCAGTTCTTCCAGACATCCTCCTTGACCAGTGCCAATCATGGTATAAAATTTCTTTTTCTGTACTATCATATTCTCTGTACTTAACCCTTTTATATTACTTACCACACAGCTTTGTGATTTCCTATTTAATTTTTGCATTTTCCATTACGGCATATCCCCTTGAAACCAAAATTCCTGGCTATATTGTTAGGTTCTCCTCCCCACTTCATAGCACTATTCTGCCTAATTACCTCATGGTAAGATTCACTATCATCACCACTTAATCTGTCAATTCTAGTTTTAACCATTTTGTTCTGACTCCTTCTGTTTGTTTTATAAATAATCAGGTCTCTCTCTCATTTAAAAACATACAAACAAAACAAACAAAAATCTCACAATCAAGTGCCTACTCTCTACAACCAACCTGCTAAGTTTCATGAAAATTTTGATTATACCGGCTCTATTTTGTTTGTCTTACATTGAATGTTTCCCCAACTATAATTTAATTTTTATCTCAAATCCAACAATAAGACATTTTGCAAAAATTCATGAATTACCATTGCCAAATACAGAGAGCATTTACATTCAATACTTGGCAATTATTCATAAAGCTCTTTCTTAGTACTAAAAAGCTCCACTGAATTCTTGCATTTGTATTTATATCTGCGAATAGCATTTAGTAAACAAACAAACCAAAACCTCTTGCTCTAAATTAGCACTTCTTCAATTTTAAAGTGTACACAAATTACCTGAGTTCTTGGTGAAATGTAGCCACAACTTCAATAGGTCTATGTTGGATTTCGCTTTTCTAACATGGAGTTTGTTATCTGTAGCATTGCCACAGATAAGTGCCAATGCTACTTATCTGTGGGTCACACTTTGAGCAGCAAGTCTTTGTAGTCACATTGCAGTAGCTATGGTCTGGGTGCAACCTGGTTACTGGGAATTTTCAATCCTCCCAGGTGATTCTTATGTGCAGCCAAACTTGAGAACCACTGTAACTATAGTTACCATGCTGTACATTACATCACCAGTACTTGCTTATTTTATAACTGGAAGTATTTAGACAGACATTTAAAATATAAAGTTATTAATCTAGACGGTAATAACTTTAGTGGGCCAATAAGTCATTACTTTACTAATTTCATTTAGAGTGTATATATCTATGTAATATATCTAATGTGTATACACATGAAATATGTAATATATCTATGCAAATTGTCCCTTTTTCATGTTATAATTGATGTTGATTCCTACTGAAATGGATAATCCAGAGGCAGGATGGTGGAGCCAAAAAGAGCATGAATGTTCAAGTCAGATAGACCTGGGTTCAAATGAATTGATTTGCTCTATTATTCTGAGAAAGTCACCCAACTCCTGCACATTATTTTCCTTAATTTTAAAATGAATCGATATCTTGGGGATATCTTGTGAATTTAAATGGAAAGTTTGGTAAAAACGCCTGACACTTCCTCCATGTCAAAGGTCCATAGATCCATTCAGGTATTTATTTATCCAATTGTTTATTGAATACTTAATGTTATAATTAAGGGAATAGAGAAGTTTAAAAGAAAAATAAGACTGTTTTCCATAGAGCTCCTATTCGTGTGTGTGTGTGTATCTAGAATAATATAAGTAAATGGGATAGAGAAGGCTTAGGAGTGTGCAAGGCTGCTTTATAAAGGGAAATCAGTAAATTCCTTTTTGAGTAAAAGGGGGGGAAATTACTCCTGTGAAAATCTGGGAAGAAGTATACCAGGTACATATGAGAGCAACCGCAAAGTCCCTAAAGCATTAGTGAACTTGGTGTGTCACAGGGACAGACAGCTAATGAGAGGAAATCATGGTGGGAATGAGGCAGGAGGGTTAAGAAAGGCCTACATTATTTGGAATATTAGAAGAAGTGGCAAGGAGTTGGCATTCTAGCCTAAATACAAAGGAGGGATATAGGAATTTCCAATTAAGATATGATTTTGTTTTCATTATGAAGAAATTGTTCTGGCTGCTGTGAGGAGAATTGACTATAGTAGGGCCAATTCTGAGATTATTAGTTATAGCAATAAAATGAGAAATGATGATAACTTTGAAAAAAAATCCTAACTTTCATAACTGTCATTCACTCTGTGCTTCCTGGATTTACCTTTCAAAGTAGCGAATTGCCTCACTGTCCAACAGGTCAATACAAATGGGCAGTGTTAATGATGTTCCATAACAGACTCCTCTTAGAGTCAACTAATTTTCCTTCCTATGATCTACTTATGAGAAAATTATAAAGGTAAACTAAACACAGGCATGCACTAATAACTGCTAGGTGAGTTACAGCAGAGGTCCAAAGGTTTCCGTAAATATATAATTCAGTCTCTGTGACTCAGCAGGCATTAAGTTAATGATAATGTCTCTGAATTATTAATTAATTTCATTCATAAGTAATTTGTAGAGTTGTAAAAGCAACATATATTCAGTGTAATTGCTGGTTGAATATATTTAAGATGTTTTCTCTGTTTCCAGTCTTTAAAAGAAATTTCAGTTTTAAAATTATTGTGTATACTATTCATTCAAAACCTTTTATTAATTTGCTATTATATCCAGGTACCAAATAAATACTAGGGAAAATCCTATGTCCAAAATAACATACATGGTTATCTTCATAGTTCTTACTGTTTACTAGGAGAATATAGCCAAAACATAGACAGTCCCAAGAGAGTATATAAGGGGCACAAATGCTGCTTTGGGAGCATATATAACATATAGAAGTTTAGGAAAGGCTTCCCATGGAAAGAAGTGTCCTAATTGTGAAGTAAATAATAAGGTGGACAAAGTAAGATAGTTGAGAAAAGAGAAAGAAAACAATATCCAGAATCGAAAGATGTTATGGCACCATGAATAGTTTCTAAATGCATATATAAAAACCTTCAAGTACTCAGATGCTGATACCCAATCTAAGTCTACCTGTGAAGCAGGATAGACAAAAATTAATTAATTCATTTGTTAATTATTTCAACAAATATTGGGCACCTACCACATACTAGACACTAGTGACTGAAAACGTAGAGGTGAGCAAGAGAAAAAATTCCCTAGATCTTAATTTCCCTAGGACAAAGGATACAGAGAGGCAGACAATGGACAAACAAGTCACTTTTTTTCCTAGTTTATTGTTTAAAGTCAGAAATGTAAAAATATAACAGATGTTCTTTGTTCTATCAACAAATCCCACCTGTGGGACACCCTACAATTTTCTGAACAGGTCTGTCAGAAATTAAGTGATTCATAAAATCACCTGACAAGAGTTAAGCACATGAAACACATATGACAAGCCTGTCAGAGCTTTCCAGCTCACCAAATGATGGATGTCATAAAGAATAAACCAGCTTTAATTAATTCTCCCTGGAGTCTTTCTACAGTCCGAAGGATTTTTTTTTCGTCCTTTGTTTGACTTGAATGAGTTCTTCCTTTTGCCACTTATTTCCACATTTTATTTCTTCCAATTTTTACACTCCACTAGAAACCAGCCTCTCAGCCATCTACTTGGTCAAAGTTTGACCTAGGATCCCTTTGAGGATTGATAATTTATTTTTTCAAATAAATCAGTGGGCACCGTTGATCCTGGGGAATGCTCAAAAGTTTCACAAGGCCAGTTTATTTTTTCAGAAGACTCTCCAGAATAATCGAATAACTTTAACACCAAATAAAATGATGAGGTGCTTTCTCCTTTCAGTTCAGTAGTGTACTATTTCTGAATCTCAGCATCCACAATAAATGATTTTCACACTAAGAAAAGAAATATTTTACTGATATTTAAAGAATGTGAGGTGATAGAGTCTCCAGAAAGGCATTAGAAATTAACTAGTGGTTTAAAATCCAGAATGGAAATGTCAAAATAAAATCTGAATTTTCTCAAATATAATGTAGACTTTGATACAAATAAATCTTGCACATAAAATCTTTAACATTCTCACCACCTAGCCTGCAGATCCAATTATCCCTGAACATTATCTGCTCAACCATGCTGAGCTTATTCACCAGCCCTCCAGTTAGAAAATAATAAAAGGTCTGCGGGTATATTTACACTCAGAAGAAAAAGGTATAGGTGTGAGAACTGCAATCATTTTCTTCAGAGTTATAAACAGCAACTGGTTTGTGACTCACAGGATATCTATTCACAAGTTTGGCTAATTGTATGTTGATGTTTTAAGTAGAAACGGGAGAAATAGTCAAAGAAAACATGTCAATATTTTGCCACGAAGTTTTGTAATAAAATGACAAAGCCGTTGCATTCTGTATTCGTTATCATTTAAATTTTCATTCATTCCCTTGTAAGCAATCTCAGGCAGAATGTATCCTAAGGAATTAGTCCTCTGCCTACAAGTGACTCAGGGTTTACTGGAAGACTATGAGCAATGGGAAGACTATATACTGGAAGGCCAGTACAATGGGACACATGTTATGAAATGATATGTGCCAGTCGCTGCTGGAATACTGTGGAGAACTACTGTCCTAGTTTACTTAGGACTTTCTGTGCGTCCTCTCCCCAATTTCTGTCATTTCCGCCCTTCTTAGTATAAGTAACCATCTATGATGTAATTTTTTTTTATTAATGACTAAAAAGGTTTCAACTGGATTATTTAAATATTGGTAAATATTGTGCTTTAGGGTTTCATTTTTTTTTCCTATGCATGTGCAAGAGCATAGGAAACCACATATATATGGTGATTTAATGGGTAGCACACAAACTGTTTCTGACTTTACACAATAACCCAGAGTTTAGGGAAATAATTGTATGCAGATAGATGTAAGTTTCTTAATAGGATGTATTAGTGTCTGAAGTTTTATAGAGTTGAGGGAGGAAAATACGAGATTTTATAAGGCGAATATAAGGACAAGAACTATTAACCATTCCCTGAAGCTTTAAGTCATTCGTCTTTATGTCTGGCACATGTATGAGATGATAAAGAGACTTTAAAGTCAAGGGCTGCTGAAATAGCAAATTATTAGTGAGCCCAAAGCTAGAGGGGCTAATGAGAAGACTATCTGGGAAAGGTTTAAGGTTGATGGTAGAGAGAGAGATATTAAATAAAGTACAAATTTTCACCACAGTAGTCCTGAAGCTAATTCTGCAAATACTCCCTCATTTCAACTTGTCATTTTATATGGTCTGGGTTGGGATTTGAGTCCTTAAGAGAGAATGAAAGTTTGAAAGATGTGAAGAAATTACAACTAAGTCAATAGAAATATGTGAATGACGTTAATACACTAAACTGAAACAAAATTCAAAATAAAATATTACAAGTGGAAAACTCAAGCCATTCCATATGTATTATTTTTTTTAATATATATATAACACAACAAAGATTAAAGACAAAAAGACTGAAGTAATAAAAGGGAAAAATAAGGAAAAGATAAATTTTTTTGGAAGGTGTTCAAGAAACCTTTCTGGCGTGTGTACTAATCACCAACCAAATTTGTAAAGACACTGGAGCCAGAGTGCCCTATGATCCATTGTATCCCTCAATGGGAGGCTCATAGCTTATATATGTGACTAAATATTATCTTTTAATTTTCTTAATTTTTAATTTTTACTAAAAACCTAGTGTTGAATATTTTGTATGAAGAACAATTATTTTTACACTCTAAAATTCAAATAATGTTCACTCTACCAATCAACATTTCATATAGCAGGATTAACTATATTAATATTTATAAAATATTAAAATTATTGCTACATAGATATGAAAAGATTATGTGGTAGATTATAAAAATGGTTATAAATTACTCCCCTCCCTAAATCCACATCCTTCCAATGAGATAGTGCAGAATCTCCAGTCAAGTATTGCAGTTTGTTGCCCCAAAATTTGAATTTTGGTTGCCACGTGACTTGGTTTGGCCAAGAAAACATTTGCAAACTTAGTACAAGTAAACCTGAAACAGTTTGTGCTTTGAGGCTGTCTCTCTTGCCGCACACTAGAACTCTGAGATCATAATGTGAGGAGCTCAGTCTACCTACTGGAGGATGAAAGACCCTTTGGCACACAGACAACCCACCTCAGCTTAGTTGTGTCCCTCAGCCACACATTAGTCATTTAGTAGTTTTGGTATTAACAGACCCACTTCATTATTATGGTACTGGTAGAACACTTATTAGCGAAGTGTATTGCTATGGAGATGTGTTTCTCCTGGTACATTACTATCCACATCTTCTATTTAATTCTATTTAAGTCCATTTAATTCTGTGTCTCTAATCAGAATTTTTTATCTTTTTTCCCAAACTAAACTGGTTGCTTTCTATTATCACAGCTCAGATTTTGTTCATTAGCTAATTAAAAAAAAAAAAAATTAGCCTGTAAACAAGATGTTCTCTATTCTAGCTGTAGAATTCAACAGCTATTTCTATGATTCCCTCGCTATTTCTTTCACTAATTATTATTACAACATTAGTAGCTGTACTTACAGGGAATCCTTCAAAAGCAAATGTGCTTGATTAAATGCTTTCTACCCTGGGCACTGATGATAGAAAAAGCATTTACCCATTGCTGGGTTTGAGGATGGATGCATAAGGAGACATGACTTAAATCAGGCAATAATATTTTTATGGTCAAACAGAGTCAAGAAGACTATCCTAAGTATTAAAAATCTCTTGTGTCCACTGTTGTTTCATGTTTTCAGCAAACATTTTGCTAAAAGAAACTTTCTTTTCCTGAAGTAGTTTTGTTTCATTGCTACCACCCATCCACTCATTTATTTGTTTAACAAAATAGTATAGAAAGTACTTATTGAGGAGCAGGTACCTATGTAAAGTGCTGTATATTCAAAGGCTGATAAGAAATGAATCCTATCCTCAAGAAAACCTTATCCTGTCCATTTCCACAATAAAATGAGTTACATGTGGACAAAAATAAACATTAGCAAGGAGCACTTTATTAAAGAATTTGAACATTATTACATTTTAAAACTCTTACTAGCTTTCAAAATGATAAACAAGAAAAAACATGTTATTCTTGCACATATATAATATATATTATATATACTGTATGTATAATATAAATATATACACACAGATACACACACACACACACACACACACACAGGGTGAGTGACACGAATGCCCACATTTATATATCCAGGATATAAACTGTATCCAATAATTATTCCTATTCAAACCTTCTATTTCAGCCCAAAGGATGCTAGTTATGGTTTGGAAGGATAACATTTGGCCCTGAAAACATTCAAAGTGGTTTTTTTTTTTTTTTCCTTTAAATGTGGCTTACATCAGTCCTAACCAGTCGGTCACAGAGAATGCGCTTATCACCACGCTGTCATTGCTTGTCTCTGCTCTGCCCTGGAATATGCTAGCTGAAACTAAATTCTTCAATCACAGCATTGGTATCTGTGAGATATAACTCCTAAATAGAATACTTCTTATAAGGTTATTTTTTTAAGAAAAAAATTATCTTAAAATCTGTTTATTTGTTTATGTATGTTATCAGTTACTAACTCTGAAAAAAATCTAGTTCTTGCTTAAAAAAAAAAACATGCTAAATACATTAATGTAATTCTTCAGTTCATATAACTGAAGTCAATGACTACCAAATGTATCACAGCAGTCTGTAAGGAGACTCGCTCACGGTAAATGGATGCTATGCAAAGGCAATACGGCATAGAGAATTTGGAGCCAGATAGAGGTAGTAGCAAAGCCTACCTATGCTTCTTACAGATTGTATTTTTAAGCCTTTGTTTCTTTATATTTCAAAGCGAATGTAATAATATCAATTCTACAAGCTTGGGAAAGACTAAACAAGGTAACCATGTAAAAAACCCTTTCCCAAAACATCACAAGTTCAACAAATGCCATGTGTCATTACCTTTTTTAACATAATACTTTAGTATAGTTAATTAGAATATTATTACAATTATAAGAAAATAAATTAGTCCAATAAGGATGAATGGAACTATACACATACAGGCATACCTCTTTTTTATTATGCTTCACTTTATTACATTTCTCAGATATTGCATTTTCTTTTTTTACAAATTTCAGTTTTGTGACAACCCTGCATCAAGCAAGTCTATTAGTGCCATTTTTTCCAATGTCATTTGGTCATTTTGTGCCTCTGTGTCACATTTTGGTGATTCTCACAATATTTCAAAAAAATTTTATTATCATATTTGTTATAGTGATCTGTGATCAGTGATCTTTGATCTTACTATTATAATTGTTTTGAGGTGACACAAACTGTGCCCATGTGACAGCAAAATTGATTGGTAAATCTGTTTTTCTGTCCTGGCCCCACATTAGGCTCCCCAGCTCATGGTTCTAGTGCTGGGAAAATAAGTCTCCACAACTTCTGGCTGTGAAAACCAGCAGAAATTGTAGCAGAGTGAGATGGAAGGAGACTGGAGTCACAGATGTTCCTCTTAAGGGTCCTGTGTGAGAACTTGTTCTGAGCTCCAGTGCTGGGGCAGCAGCTTGAAAGGCACCAGGAGGAACCAAGTTGTCTTTCAGGGTGAGGGCTAGAAGGGCAGCTTTCTCCCAGACAGAAATGCTGGCAGAGGCATCATTTCTTTGTTGATCCCTTCCTACCATCTCCGCGCCTGCCCACCCCCCCACCCGGTGCAGACACAAACAGCTATCATATCTGAGTCTCTATCAACATGCTAATCCTGGTCACCCTACCCAGGAGATTCCCTGAGACCCCACCTCACCCAACTTGTGGGCCCACCCAAGCTACTTCCAGTGGCTTTTCCATACAAATGGCCTGTCTTGGCTCATGCTTCGGATTTTCCTAAAAAAAGGTTTACAAAATCCAAATAAGCAGCATTGGCTTGTTCCATATCTCTTGCTGAGCAGACCCAAGTGCTGCCCTAGCGGCAGCTGGCCGTGGTTTATGGCTTGGCCTCTCAAGGTACCTCCAAGCCTACTGTGGGCAGAGGCCATCTGCAGATTGCTTGGTGATTCTTACCAGGTGGCTCCAGGCAGGGCACTGGCTAAGATTAAACTTGACCTGCAGTGGGAGTCCTCCTAGGTGTCGTGGAGGCTAGCGAACCTGATGGCCAGCTTCAGACTAAGCTGGAGCACCATCAGAGATGTACACCTAAAGGGAAAAATGGGCAGGCACCAGAGCCCTACTAAAACAAGTCCTGCTTCATAGGGAAAGCCCAATAAACCTGGGAGTCAATCCCACTGGTGTGCAAATAGCAACCAAGTCTCAACTACAACGTGAGGGCAAACATAAACCATACAAGAGACAAACCTGGAGCACCCACTTCAGGTGATCAGGATACTGCCCCACTGGGCCCCACAACACAGCTACTACAAAAGGACATTCTACTACGACCAGGACACATAGAAGACTACCTAATATATAGAAACAAACACAGGGAAGCAGCCAAAATTGGAAGACAAAGAAACATGTCCCAAATGAAAGAACAAAATAAAGCTCCAGAAAAAGAACGAAACAAAATGGAGATAAGCAATTTACCAGATGCAGAGTTCAAAACACTGGTTAGAAGGATGCTCAATGAACTTAGAGGAAGAGTAGATGAACTCAGTCAGAACTTTAACAAAGAAATAGGAAACATAAAAATGGAGATGGAAAACATAAAAAAAGGACCAGTCAGAAATGAAGAATGCATGAGAGGGGATCAACAGCAGATTAGACAAAACAGGATCCAATCAGTGATTTAGAAGATAAAGTAAGAGGGAATTTTCCAGAACTCTGGGTAAGAGGTGGAGGAGCAACAGCTGCCTGAGCTGTGCATAGTAACACGCTCTCTCCTGCTGCCCCATGGTGGCCTCGACCTGCTTACTGGCCATCAAAACTAGTGAAAAAAAACGCCACCTACTGCGACATTTTGGGGGTCAAATCCAATGCCACCCAAGAAGAATTAAAAAAGGCTTACAAGAAATTGGCCTTGAAATACCACCCTGATAAAGATCCAAATGAAGGAGAGAAGTTTTAACAGATTTCTTAAGCTTATGAACTGCTCTCCTACACAAAGAAAAGGGAATTGTATGACAAAAGAGGAGAACAAGCAATTAAAGAAAGTGGAGCAGGTGGCAGTTTTGACTTCCCCATGGACATCTTTGGTATATTTTTTGGAGGAGGAAGGATGCAGAGAGAAAGAAGAGGTAAAAATATTGCGCCTCAACTCTCAGTAACCTTAGAAGATTTATATAATGGCACAACAAGAAAACTAACTGTAAAAAAATGTGATCTATGACAAACATGAAGGCCAATGTGGTAAGTAAGGGGCAGTAGAGTGCTGTCCCAATTGCCGAGGTACTGGGATGCAATAAGAATTCATCAAATAGGACCTGGAATGGTTCAGCAAATTCACTCTGTATGCATATGGTGCCAGGGCCATGGGGAATGAATCAGTTCTAAAGCTAGATGTGAAAGCTGCAATGGAAGGTAGTTCAAGGGAAGATTCTAGAAATTCATATTGACAAACACATGAAAGATGGCCAGAAGATAACATTCCATGGTGAAAGGGACCAAGAACCAGGACAGGCACCCAGAGATATTATCTTTATTTTAGATCAGAAGACCCAAGCTATTTTTACTCAATGAAAAGAAGACATTTTCACGTTAATGGACATACAACTGGCTGAAGCATTATGCGGCTTCCAAAAGCCAATATCTACTCTTGACAACCAAACCATAGTCATCACCTCTCATCCAAGTCAGACTGTCAAGCATGGAGATATTAAGTGTGTATTAAGTGTGTGCTAAATGCAGGCATGCCAATTTATCATAGACCATACTAAAAGAATAACCTAATCATTGAATTTAAGGTAAACTGTCCTGAGAATGGCTTTCTCTCACCTGATAAACTCTCTTAGATTTAAAAATTCCCACCTGAAAGGAAGTAGAAGGGATTGATGAAATGAACCAAGTAGAACTGGCAAACTTTGATCCAAATTAAGAAAGACAGTGCCATTACAATAGAGAAGCATATGAAAATGGTGAACATCATCCTAGCGGGGTATTGAGCATCAGATCTCTTAATGGGGCCAGTGAATGACACTCATTGTTGGCATTTTATAAGCAGCAGTGAATGAGTGAAGGACTATAATCATGTGCTCACTATTTGCTATTGCTTTTGTCTTAATATTCAACTATAGTGCTGTTTTAAAAGTTAAATGGAGAATATGCTCAAATATAAAAGCTAAAAAAGAAGAAGATAAAATAGCATGAAGAATATAGTCAATAATATTATGATAACTATATCCGGTGTCAGATGGGTACTAGATTTATTGGTGTGATCACTTTGTAAGTTATATGTGTCTAATCACCATGTTGTATACCTGAAACTAATATAATATTGTATGACAATTGTAATTAAAAATTAAAAATATATTAAATAAATAAATAAATGTGATTTTCCGACTGCTCCACTAACTGGCCTATTCCCTATCTCTATTCATCAACTCAGGCCTCACTATTCCCTGAGTCACAATATTAAAATTAGGCCAATCAATAACGCTACAATGGCCTTTAAGTGTTCAAGTTAAAGGAAGAGTTTTTCATTTATATCGATTTCTTGTTTGCCCTGAGAATACTCACTGGTGGTGCTTGTGGCTGCAGCATTTATTTACCCCAAGATAATTTGCAGATTACAGTCCTAACCTTACTCTCAAAGTTTGCCATGAAATATCTTTCTTTTTCTATTAATTTCTCATCGCTCTCGTATACTAATAGTCTTTGGAAACAATATCATTCTATTTATAGCACTATGTTTTTAGTAGTGATACCTCCATTTACCAAATGTAGTAATTCTCGATCACTGAAAATGTCGAATCCTAGAAAATGTAGCATTCTTAAGCATGTTGATTACAACATTCTCGAATGGTTGCTAGCCAAAGATTCATTTGATGAATCCGATTTATGTATATGTTTCTGTCACATTAGGATTAGAGACAAATTCTGTTTAGAAATAACTACAAGAATAGTTTTATATTTTATTTTCACACTAAAAACCAGTCAGATTTGCTTCAGCCTCAAAGAACATGTTTACTTAAAATTAAATTAATGCTGGCAATGAGCTGCATTTTTTTTTTCCTAAATGGGAAATGGGTTACATCAAAAGCTAGAAATGATTAAATTTAGTGAGGAAGGAATGTCAAAAGCCGATATAGGCCAAAAGCTAGGCCTCTTGCGTCAGTGAGCCAAGTTATGAATGCAATGAAAAAATTCTTGAAGGAAATTAAAAGTGCTACTCCAGTGAACTCACATATGATAAGAAAGCAAAACAGCCTTATTGTTGATATAAAGTTTTAGTGGTCTCGATAGAAAATCAAACCAGTCATAGAATCCTCTTAAACCAAAGCCAAATCCAGAGCAAAGCCCTAACTTTCTTTAATTCTATGAAGGCTGAGAGAGGTGAAGAAGTTGCAAAATAAAAGTTTGAAGCTGGCAGGTTCATGGGGTTTAAGGAAAGAAGCTGACTCTACAACTTAATAGTACAAGGTGAAGCAGCAAGTGCTAATGTAGAAGAAGCAGCAAGTCAGCCAGAACTAAGATAATCAATGAAAGTAGCTACATTGAACGACAGATTTACAAATCTGTTATAAGACTATTAGACAAAATAGTCTTATATTGAAAGAAGTTGCCATCTATGACTTTCATAGCTAGAGAGGAGAAATCAGTACCTGGCTTCAAAATTTCCAAAGAACAGGCTGATTCTCTCATTAGGTGCTAATGCAGCTGGTGACTTTAAATTGAAGTTGATGCTCATATACCATTCCGAAAATCCTACTTCAGTGTTCTTTTGATGTTACTTTCCATTTCTGTGCCTCTAATTTTTCTTATGTAAAGTAATAGGATTAGAAATGCACTCCAGATTCTTTTCCACCTTTAGTGTTTTGGGATTTCATGCCTAATATTTTTACTTTATTTGCATGTTTTATAACCACACACACAAAAAAGCCTAAAAACCATCACTGAACTTATAATGGAGCCCAGCTTTTAAAATCAAAGATAGCCGAGGGTATTGATTTCAATAACTGAAATCAATACCCTATCACTATAACACATTTGTTATAGTGATAGCTTATATTTGCATAAGACTTGGATGATGATTATGTAGAATCCTAGTATAAATTACATAATTTCTACTTTATGTATCATTTCAATATTTTTTTTTAATGCAAAGCAGTATTTCAGTCCATCAGTTACATTCTCCTAAATAAGGAGTCGGGGTTAAATTGTTATTTAGGCCACATGCAAAATAATGAAACTAGACTGCTATCTGTCACCATACAACACAATTAACTCAAAATGAATCAAAGGCCTAAATAGAAGACCTAAAACAATAAATTGCATAGAAGAAAACATAAGTGTTAAGCTTATAGACCTTGGATTTAGAGAGAATTTTATGACTTTGACCTCAAAGCCAAGGGAAGTAAAAGCAAAATTAAATAAATAAGACTATGTCAAACTAAAAAGCTTCTGCACAGCAAAGAAATCATTGACAAAACCAAGTGGCAACAATCTGAATGAGAGAAGATATTTACAAACAATACCTCTGATAAGTGGCTAATATCCAAAATATACAAAGAACTCATATAACTCAACAATTTAAAAAAATCCAATTAAAAAATGAGCAGAGGACCTGAACAGACACTTCTACCAAGAAGACATAAAATGGCCAACAGACATATGAAAAGATGCTGAATTTCACTACCTATTAAGGAAATGCAAATTAAAACCACAATGAAATGCAATCTTACACATGTTAGAATGGCTATCTTCAAGGGCACAGGTAATAAAAAGTACCGGATAGGTTGTGAGGAAAAAGGAACCTTTATACATTGCTGGTAGGGATGTAAATTGGTACAACCACTATGTAAAACTGTATGGAGGTTCCTCAAAAAATTAATAGAATTACCATATAACCCAGCAATCCCTCTTCTGGGTATTTACCCCAAAATTAGACAACATTTATCTGTAAAGATATATGCACACAAAGTTCACAACAGCATTATTCATGGTGGCCAAGATACGGAAACAACTGAAGTGTCCTTTGATAGATGACTGGATAAAGAAGATATGCTACATATATACAATGGAATATTACTCAGCCATAAGAAGAGATGAAATACTATCATTTGTGACAAAGTGGATGAATCTTGAGATAATCATGCTAAGCAAAATAAGTCAGAAAGAAAAAAGTTGAGAACCATATGATTTTACTCATATGTGGGATATAAAACTGAAAGCAACAAACAAACACGACAAATGAACAAGAGACTCATGAACACACACAACATTATAGTGGTTACCAGAGGGAAGGAGGGCACTGGTAGAAAAGGGTAAAGGAGGTCAAATATATGATGACAGAAAGAATATTAACTTTGGGTGGTGAACACACAATGCAATATACATATGATATATTTTTGCACTGTACACTTGAAACCTGTATAATTTTATTAATCGATGTCTTCCCAATAAATTTAATTAAAAAAAAAATACCTGCAACCAACATCATCAGGCAACAGCATAATTGGGACAACCCAATGTATCACCATCATAGAAAAAAACAATTCACAGCTGATGCCCTTTGCACAGTACATGAATAATCTTATCTTTGTGTAATGAACAAACAGCAGTAAATTTCTGGGCACTTTCTAAGTATGATAGAACATGATCACGAAGAGTTATCCATAAGATGTCAAATTGTACCTACCTAGGAAATTTAATGGTAATAGTATAAAAGAATTTATTGAAGCAATATTATATCAGAAAGTGAATCATTATACTAAGGAAAGTAAACATAAAAAGGGAGGATGAAACTGTTGCTTCTTTATTTCCAGCACCAAGAGCAATCAGTGTTCTAACCATCACCACAAGACACTTCCTGTACACATCCTGTCTCAGAGTGTGAGCAAAGGAGCAGATGCTCCATAATCTGCAATCTATAATATCTGCATACATTTGTGTCACGAGAGTAATCTCATTTGATCATTAGTCTTTGATCTGGAAGTTTCCTGTGCAGGTGGCTAAGGCATTGCCTTATTGGCCACTTTGTATCAGCCTTAACACGAAGTCCTCTTGGAGTTTCATATCTACTTCTTTGTATCCAGTTATGCAGTCATTTAATTCTAAAATACCTCTACCATATTTTACTAGTTGTTGTATCCAGACACACAATACTCATTGTTAAGGTATTTTTCTCTCCTCTATTAAATGTGCTTGTTTAGCAAAGTACGTTCCATAGATCCCACAGAACGTTCATTGTATGTATGTCCATTTTCCATAAAATCTTTTTGCTTACTGCATTTTTTTAATATTAATAGTCAGAGAGACTATTATAAGCCGCTATGTTTAAAATTAACATTTTAAAGGGCATTAACTGACTACATTAGAAGGATAAATATTTTTCTAAGGGGTGAGATTGAACAATCAAAAATGGACTTAATAAATGTCAAAGTAATTTTTTTTTTGCTTGACCTCACAGATTGCAAGGACTTTGTCAGCTTACAATCCCTTAATTTTTATTTTTTATTTTTTACGCCTACTGAACCTGGTCTTCCTAGGTGATCTCCCTAGGAAGTACTAACCAGGCTCTACCCAGCTTAGCTTCTGAGATCAGATGGGATCGGGCTTGTTCAGGGTAGCATGGCCATAGATTGTCAAAGTAATTTTTAATGTGGTAAAATATATATGAAATAAATTTTACCATTTTAATCTTTTTAAAGTATAAAAATCAATGGATTAAGTACATTCACATTGTTGTGCAACTATCACTACTATCCATTTCCAGAATTTTTTCATCATTCTAAATTGAAAGTCTATACTCATTCAACAATAATTCTCATTCCCTCTTCCCCTGAGCCCCCAAGAACCACCATTCTACTCACTATCTCAATGAAAATTTAACTACTCTAGGTACCTCATATTAGTGAGATCATATAGTGTTTATCTTTCTTTAATTTATGTCACTTAAGATAATGTTTTCAAGGTTCATTCAGAATTTCATTCCTCTTTTAAGGCTGAATAATATTCAATAGTATGTACATATCGCTTTTTTGATCCATTTATTTGTTAATGAAAATTTGAGTTGTTTCTACATTTTGGCAATTGTGAATAATGCTGCTATAAACATGGGAGTAAAAATATCAATGTTAATCTCTTCTTTCAATTCTTTTAGACATAAACCTAAAATGGAATTGCTGGATCATATGGAGATTCTGGTTATGTATGTATGTATGTATGTATGTATATATGTATGTATGTATGTATAGAAACCACCATACCATTTTCTGCAGTAACTGGACCATTTTACATCCCTACCATCAAAAAATGGTTCCAATTTTTCACATCTTTGCCTACACACTTGGTTTTTTCTTTCTTTCTTTCTTTCTTTCTTTCTTTCTTTCTTTCTTTCTTTCTTTCTTTCTTTCTTTCTTTCTTTCTTTCTTTCTTTCTTTCTTTCTTTCTTTCTTTTTTATAACAACCATTCCTAATGGGTATTAATATAAAATCAAGTTTGGTATTTGAAAAAGAGTGAATGAATCTACCTCTTCATGTGAAGGAATTCAAATCTTAAGGAATAAAATTGTTACTACCAGATTAATCTTATTTCTTATATGCCTGTGTCTTAAAAGATGATATCTGCTTTACTGCCAGCTCAGACAAACAAGTTTTGGGTAAATATCTTAGAAATTTACCCCAAATAAAATTTAACTCTTCCCTTAGCTTCTTCAGTACTTCATAATGTCATTATTTTCTTGGTCAGGTTGAGATGAACCATTTCTTTCCAGAAAATGCTAAAATCTGTAAAATTGTAAAATTAATCTCACCGATATGACCATGTATGTAATCCAACTCAACAGCAGCTGTTCATTGAAAATCAAATGTCATTAGCATCTCCTGTATAATTCATTCATTCATTCATTACAAATTTTATTCTGAGTTTATTCTTCTGAGTACTGTCTGATAGAGGTTTCCATCATGATAAATGCATTCAGTATCTGCACTATGCAATATATTAACCACTAGCCACATGTGGCTATTGACTATGTAAAATGTGACTATTTAAATTGAAACTTAAAATTATTAAACACAAATATAATTAAATATTCAGTTCCTCTGTCACATTAGCTATATTTTAAGTGTTCAATAGGGGCATACAGTTAGTGGTTAGAGTATTAGACAATACAGGTTTAGATAAATACACTGAGAAATTGTTCATCATCCTTGTCCTAGTTAGTATGGTCAATAAAAGTGACACATAAATATTGCTTATAATAAAGGGTAGTATAAGTAAGTGCTAAGTAATGCTGAAATAAAAATGAAAGAGAGATGAACTCCCTAGGGAAAAAAAATCAGAAAACGCTTCGAAAAGGAGGTAACAATTTAAGTTATATATTGAAAGATGGGTATGACTTCATTAGATAGAGAAGAAGAAGGATATTTTAAGGAGCTAGAAAAGCAAAGGAAATGAGTTGGAAACAAAGTGGTGTGTTGAGGGATAGTGAATGAAGTGTGCAGTGTATTCAAAGAGACACTAGCCTAAGGGAGAAGTGAGAGAAATGGAAAGAAGTTAAAAGAGTAATCCAGAATCCGGGTATGAAAGGCAGCGTGGTGAGTAATTCAGACTTGCAGTCATATAAAGAGGCAACACAAAGAATGAATAAGTATACCATGAATGTTCATTTCCTAAAATAGGTCCTTTTCTTGACCAAAAGTTATGACAAAAAGTATTAATTGGAAGGAATAGAAATGAATGGCCCGGGTGTCATTTATATTTGGTGCAGAGGCTTTAAAATATATATGTATTTTTTCAGGGAAGCTTATAAACATAAGATTCTCTCATTGGCGAAACCAGGCTAATACTACCCTTTATTATATTTAAATAACCGAAGACTTGCTTTAGTCTAAACCGTGGTTGTTTGGTATTGTATTGTTTATTAATAAATAAAAAGCAAGTCCTTACAGAAATTGCCTATGACTGTACATAAGCAGGTGAAGTTGTTTTGCAATTTTCCTAGTTCCTCATTCCGGGATATAGTTTAATATAATAAGTATACTGCACTGTACAATTTTCTTTCTAAACTTCTCTTTGTGATTGAATTAATATTTTAAAGTGCTTATCCTAGGGTTGTATATTGATCAGAAGCTATTGGCTGTTATGCTGAAATGTTATTCTGCCGAAGGGTTATAATTCGCCTGGCAAATGGTCAATCATACTTCACTCCTAGAGTGAGTCATGATTCTTCCTTTGATCTATTGAAGTTCATTTCTAAGGTTTACGCTTGCTAAAGTCCTATAAAATTAGAAAGTATATCTTTGGGATATTCACTAATATTCTCTATGAAAAACTAAAACAAGTAAATGATGCTAAATATGGCTAAGGAATTATTACACATGAACAATTCACATATCATTTAAAGAGATTATAGAGTTTGTCATAAAAAAAACACATTGATCTTTAATTCTGGTTGAATATAAATCTTACTGGGTTTAAACCTTAATTGATGCTTTTCACTCTGGTTCATTAAGATTGTGATGGTTCATTGAGATGATGGTCCACATACTAACCTGGCACACAATGACTAGAAAAAACACATCTCAAATGATAACAGATGGCAAATAATCTTATAGGCAAAAAAGCAATCCACCCACATATGAAACATTTATATGTGATAGTCACATTTCTAAGCACATGAAAATTAAAATCAATTCCAGATAAATCAAATCTATAGGATATTTTATGACTTCACCATAGGGAATGGTTTCTAAAAATAGACATAAAAAGGAGAAACCATAATTAAAAAAAAGTATTCCTTTTAATAAAACACAATATAAATTTTGTTAAAGACACTGTTGACAAAAAGAGAAAAGGGAAAAAAGATACAGCCTGTAGAAAAATATTTGCAATGCATAAGCTCAAAATGAAGAATACAGAATATATAAAGAACCTCTATAAATATATAACAAAAAGATAAATGTCTCAGTAAAAAAAAATGGGTAAAATATATGTTTAAGTAATTCACAATAGAGAAAATCTGAATTCTCAATGAGCAGATGCTTACTGCACATATAATCAGAAAAGAGAAATTAAAACTATTCAATTGGTAAAATAAAGAAATGTGACCATATTATTTTGACAAGGTTAGATAGAATGATAGCTCTCACAAATGTGCTTGGAAACTATAAGCACTATAAGCAATGTATGAGATCTGGGCAACATCTGAAAAACAAAAAGAAGTAAATTCCACATAATCAATTTCACACAGACATATATCTAAAAAAGTAGTGGATATGTGCACAGTGATGTATATGAAATAAAAGCACATTGCTACACAGTTATAAGGAAAAATTGGAAATGTCTATTAATGAGAGAAGAAAAGTAAATTGTAGTAGATTTATATAATAGAATACTAAACAGCAATGAAAAGGAATGAAGTAGATCTTCCTGCATCAAGTTGAATATATCACACACACTAAAAACAATTTTCATAAGGATGTACATATTACGTTACAATTTACAAAAATAGTATAGTTATTTGCTACAACACTATATATGATGGAAGGGTGTAGATATACAATGATAAAATCAAGAGGAAATGCATGGGAATCTCAATAGCAAATTTATAATACTGGTTACCTCTTGGAGGAAGATGTAATCTGAAAGAGTACCAAGAAGGCTTCGCTTTTATTTAATATGTTCTTAATTGACCTGGGTGGTCGGTCACAGGCATTTATTTCATTATTTTCTCTGCTTGCCAAACATGTCATAATATTAAAAAAGTCAGAGTCATTAAAAGCTTCAAGTACAGCAGCACCTTAACTCTGAAGGTCATCTTTTATGTGATTATTGAAATTCTCTCTTGACAAGTGTGGCTTTCTGATGCAGAAATCTCTTGCTTCAGTAAAAATGAATCATGTGATTTAACTTACTATATTCTGATATCAAATCTTTATTTGAAGCACAGTAATCCAGCAAAACATGTTCATAGATTTCGTAAGATCTACTGGCTTCTCTCTAAACTGCCAAATTAAGCTTCATATTAACCTGGCTGAGTTGGAGTTGTGATAAACTCCCAAACCCTGGTTACACCTGGAGTGCTTGGTAAAAATGTGGATTCCAGAGACTCACCCTCATATATTCTAATGTATTAAATATGGTGGTGGTGGGAGAGGTCCAGGGAATGGAATTTCAAGTGTTATTTTTGTTGATTTTAAGGTTTTGTTACCAGCGCTTAGGTGTCTGCATTGTGAGTTGGGAATTGGGAATTGGGAATTGGCCCTTAGATCGCCCATGCAGGATTTGCATGGAGGTCTATCGTTTAGGTAAGAAAGACAAAGAGGACAAAGAGTAGCAAACAGAAGAAATTTCATTAAGTAAAACAAGCAAAGTAAAGTATGCTTGGGGAAAATTCCAAGCTGGCAGCTCAAGAGAAAATAGAGTGCATTGAGAAATTGAGAGTAGGAGTTTATGTGGGCCAAAGGATTTTGTATTCTCCTTCTGTCCCTCCTACCTTGAATTGCAGGAATTCCTACCTCTTCCCTCTGAATCTTACATTCTGGCCCAAGCATGAGACGGGAAACCATACACCTGTGCCGTGGGGGTTTTGAGGGTAGGCGCGTGCTCGGTTAACTAATTTTGGCCATACCGGATGAGGGGACCCCTCCCCAGCCCCCCCACCTCCGAATAGTAAGGTCATAAAATGGTCGTCTACCTTTAATTGACCATGGGGGAACAAGGAATCAGGGGCCGCCAGATATCTTGCTTTCTACCTGGCTTCTGACCATGGAAAAATGAGAGAGTCGCCTGAAGCCTCTAGATATCTTATTTTGTACATTTTACCCTTAAGCCGGTCTTGGGGCCTCCTTAACCTCATATTGTCCTACTACCTCTGGCTCATATCTACCTATCTACCAGCCCTATCAGTTTCCTTGGGTCATTAGTCAAAGCTTGAGAAATACTGCTTCAAGGAACTCACAGTATTGTGATAGAAATGAATAAATAAAGGCAATTTCAGAGATATTATTAAGAAAGGAATCGAAAGCGACATATTTATATATGTTTACTTAACACAAAGGTCTCCACAGAGGAGGTGACACCTGTTTTATGCTCTCAAAGATTAGCCAAGGACCAAGAAAGTGAGAAACATTCTGGCTAGAAGTTCTCACATAAACAAAAGCAAAGAGGAATGAAATAGCCTGAATATTTGGGAAAATACAAGTAGATTTTTATGGTAATTCATAAAACTGAAGAATGAAGAGAGGAACTCTAGGTCCAAATTACAGAGCACCTTGAATGACAGGATAAGGAATTTAGACTTCATTATTTGTGCTCCAGAAATATGACTATGGCAGACAAGATATATGTGTATTAAAGTGGGTCAAGAATGAAGGCGAGGTAATAGCTTAGAAGGCTGATCTCAGGAAGCCAAAGTAGAAGTTGGGGGGCAGGTCTGCCTGTGAGAAAAATAAGTAAGGCTCAAGAAAAATAAAATTCACAGTAAATTTATTTCATTGCTTGAAAATAGTGGATGAGACAGATATTTGTCAAAGGTGAATTTGTCTGAATGCAAAATGGCTATTATGACTTGGAAATCCAAGTATAAAAGCAAGTTTGGCAGGAAGAATGATGTGTGTGGCTTTATACAGTTTCTTTTACTATATTTTCTTTTAAAATATTTGCAATACATCTCTAGGTGAAGATATCAAGTAGACCTTTGGATATATTCATGTGGCAATCAGAAGCAGTACATGGACCAGTGATATACAATTTGGATTTCATTATTGAAATTCTAGAAACCTATCATACCATCTGGGGTAAATGAGAGAATGAGAAGACTATAAGGGCTAAATGCAAAAATACAACGAACAAGTAGCAATTTCTGTTTGACAGATAATTTATGTAAATGGATATAATATAAAATGAATCCTCAAGAAATGTTTGCTTACTCCTCTTAACCTCCAAATAAAGACCAAATTATATGGCAGAAGTTATAATAGAGTGACAATTTCAGATATGTATAAAAACCATGAGGGCTGGAATAGTCAGAGAAAATTCATAGTGGGAGAGGAACATAAACCACCCTAGACAAATAAATGAGGTTTGGCTAATTAAAAGATCAGAGAAGCCACATGTATAGAAATGTAAAGGCAGAGATATACAGTTTCTGTATGAGAAAGACATAATGGATTCTTCCCAGACTCTGACAATATTTGTGCAAATTTCAAAGCAAATGATGAAGGCCCAAAGTTTCACCCCTCTTCTCTGATCTCCAAAGATGATGATAAAGTTGGGATGGTGGTTAAAGGTAGGGTTATTCTTACTAAGGCAGTAATTCATTGTCTGTGAAATCCTTGGAGAGTCACTGTTTATAGAAGATTGGTCTGTAAAAAAATGCAAATAATGGAATGAATGTGAAAAAGGGCATTTAGGAAATCAAAAATTATGAATGTTGAAACAAAATTTTAAAAAGTAAGACAAATTACTTAAATATGAGGGAAAAATAGATCCATGGCATACTAGAAAAGCATGTATTCTGTCATGAGCAAGAACTTGTTTACAATCATGGATCTGCCTCTTATCTGCTGAATAACTGTGTATACTTTGTTTCACCTCTCTGAGCTTCAGTTTCTTCAATTGTTAAAGAAATCTATTAAAGCCTTACTTCAAAAGAGTGATGCGAGAATTGAATAAAATATCTATTGCAGATAAGGTGCCTAACACTGTGTCTGTAGTTTTCTCCTATATGGCCTTGGATAAGTTAGTTACTCTTCTAGAACCTCTATTTTCTATTGAATTAGGAGAATCGGCTGGCCACATAGCATTAATACAGTTTAGGTATAAACGTGAATGCATGAACACTAATATTGCTCATTCACTTCAACGGCAAGTTTAGAGAGAGAAATAATTATGTGCCAGGTCATAATTTGAGCCTAGTGTATGCATATAGTTTTTGTTTCTGAACTCACAGATCTCAAAAAGAGAAAAAAAATCATCTGTGTTTTCTGGACGATAAAGAGGCGCTCATTCTCTAGTGAGTTGGAGGGAACCTCACCTTAAGTTACATTTCAAATGGTGCATTGCACCTGCTCATTCATCAAGCTGCCAAAGGCTTTCTTTGCTGCCTTGCTTTTTCTTTTAAGATTCACATCTTTGCAGTGTCTTGAGTCGCTCGGTCTCTTAATGAAAGTAACATATTAAATCTTGCTGAAATAAAAATAGCTCCTAATGTATCAAGTATAGATGAATGTCAAAAGGCGAGCTTTCACAGCTTAGTACAACACTAATTTCTAAATGTTTCAGGCAAGTGTATAGCTTCTCTTTTATCTTTGAGCGATATTATTTTGTATTTGAATTGATTCTATTATATCATAAAATAAAAGACAATTACACAGACCAATATAACTCTTTGGGGAGATATTAGAATTTTTTTTCTTTATTTTGTGCAGTATAGGCTAAGAGGAAGTCAGCTTTAAACCTATGGGACTCCCTAGGCAGCTGTTGAGTCTCTGCCCTCCTCCCACACTCAGCACAGTTCTATATCACTGGAAATCACTAACCTTTCGTAGGATAGAGCCTAAAAGATAGGTTCAAGGACAGGGTAAGGGAAGTAAAAGGAAGTAAGTGGGAAATATATAGAAAACATGTGATTAACAGCTGTTTCTGGAGCAAGCCTCCATCAGGGATCTGCAGCTGTGTCATTGTGCTTCAGTTCTGCAGATTATACAGGGCTAAATCGGAAGACGCACAGGGCAGGAAGATATGAGGAGAAAGGTTAAAAGAAGTCCAAAATCCATGGCAACAATATGAAGTAAATACCCTCACTCCTACATACTCCTCAGTTTTTCCCTCCCCTCCTATGAAAAGAAAGGAGATTAATAAGAAACAAAATCCTTTTACCAATTAGATATTCATTTGTTCTAGGTTTCTACTGTTGGTTTTGTTGGTGTTTTGTTTTGTTTTGTTTTGTTTTGTTTTGGGGGAGTAAACCTTAATCCCTGACTTTGCTTGACCTAAGGAGGCAAAGATGGACTTATTGTTTTGTTTTGTTTTGTTTTGTTTTGGGGGAGAGAAAGGAAGCGTTTGATGAACCCTCACCAACCTTTTAATAATCCCTCTTACTAAAATCGACATGCTTCTTACCTTCCAGAATGCTTTCAAAAGAGCTATCTGTGCCTCCCCAAGATATAGAAAAGATACAGGTTTTGAGGTGGCAAATTGAATCTCTCTAAATAATAGGTCTGAGGAGAATACAAGTTTAGACCTAAAAACCTAGCTTCTAGTTGACCTCCTAATAAAAGTATATTTTTTAGTATTGCATCCTATTTCCCAAACAACCACAATGAAGGAGACAAATTGAAAGTGTGAAAAGAATGTAATGATACTGTCTTCTCCCTGTGCCTAGAGAAGTATATTTCCTCTGAAAAGTCCTTTTTAAGCAACCAGCGTCCAAGTAGACCACTCCATAGGGTTCTGCATCTATGCCCCTTCCTCCAAATGTTCAGCGGGGGTTGTTAATCTATCTCCAAATTAAACAATCTCCCACCACTACTTGGAAATACACAAACCATCTTAACAGGCCTTTGTAACAAACACATAGCCTGATAAAAATCACTTAAAAAGAAACAGGACAGATGACCCAGATGAGTTTGCAAGGTCAGGGCACTCCCTGGTGAGAGTGTGAAAGGCTGGGAGGTGTCGAGGTCAGGGTTAAATGACACTGAAATAAAGACCCCTGCCCTGCAGTCTCCTTCCTTCATCTATAGAAGGAGTCTCCAGTGAGCTCCTGCGTCTGGAAGCCTGCGCCTTGGTGCCGCAGAGAGGCCAGGAAGCGCATTTCAAAGCCGCATCTAAAGCAGCCCACTTAAAAGAGCCAAGAAAAGCCTGGCGCATGACCAGAATTGGCCCACATCACTTGCTACCGTTCTCCTCTTGTAATCTTATCAGCATTTCCTTTCTTTCCTTTTTTTTTTTGTATGCAGGTCCTCTAGGACACGTGGGGTGTACCCTGGGGATTGTCGGGTAGCAGTAGCAAGTCTGACCCGAAGCTGGGATGGGATGCTTCAGCTTCCTTCTGCCTATCTCACCTGTCTGCTTGCAGCACAGTAGCCCCTAGAAGGATAACCTCGGACATCTGAGGCCAGGTGTGCGCGTCCTCCGCGAGGCCCTACGGCATCTCTCTGCGCATGGACTTCGGGCTCCAGCAGCTCCGCAGCTCTGCAGCCCGGGGCAGAGCGGCAGCCGGGGCTGAGGGCAATGGAATTGCCACGCCGAGCTCCCGGCTCCACCCGCCTGCAGGGCTCTGCCTGCTTCGTCCCATTGTGTCCGCAGTGCTGCGGCGCTGAGCCGCGCGCGCTGCCGCACCCGCGCCAAACCTGGTGTTACAGGCGGGAAGAGAAGAGAGAAGAGGAGGCAGGGAGAAAGAGAGAGAAGAGACCCCAAAAGGACACGGTGGTTCATCAATAATTCAAAGGCGCCTGGACCTCCCTGAATTACGTTTTCCAGCTAAACGCCACCAACTGGAGCGCTTCCTGGCACGTCCCACGCATGGGGTGTGTGTGTGTGTGTGTGTGTGTGTGTGTGTGTGTGTGTGTGTGTGTGTGTGTGTGAAGATGGGATGCACCTTGTTTATCTAAATACCGGTTCTCTCTTCCTCTCTCCCCCCTTATCTCTCGCAGATAAAGTACCCGCGTCTCCACCTCACCACTACACCTTCACATCAGCACTGCATTTCCACGCAAAAAAAGCTGAACGTTGGAAACTCAGGTCTTGAGACACCTTATTGCGTACATATCATCAAGAGTTTACCAAAATTTATCTAGTAATGCTTATTATCAAAGGCCTATTCTCATCCTTCTTCTTGGAGAATGCTTCCAAAGTTTGAAAGCTCAAATGGCCTTGGCACTGCTGGTCTCTGAGCCTTAGTTTATCTACATCATGAACCCCGGTGCAGTGAGAGACACAGCTTACGCGGCAAAGTTGCCCAGCACCAATCCAGCAGGTCGCTGATGCTCAGAGCATTCTTAAGAAGCAGCCCCATGTTTCCCTGGAAGCCCCAAATGCGCCACATAACATTCTCAAAAAGGGTTAACCCAGCATACACAACCGACACAAATCCCGAAACTTCTTTGTGAAGCAGGCTCAGCCCACCCAGAGCGAACACAGCTCAACTTCCAAGGAAATAAACGTCGCATCCTTGCAGGGAAACTTGTTGAATCCTGCCCGAGCATAGGGGCTGCAATTTCCTATTTAGCCTGAAGGTTTATTATTCTACCCCAAAATACTCGGGTGCACCAGTCACAGTTTCTGGACAAACTGCAGAGTCCTTTCTGCACCCATTCTGCGTTGCAACCACCACCATAATAAAAGCAAGCGTTCCCTTTTGACGATTCTAAAGCCGTTTCTCACTTCCTTTGCGATCATTTGAGAGAACTTACCCTGCGATAAGACTGTTTTCAGAAACCTGGTGGCTCCGTCGTGCAGATGCAGTCCTCCAACTTTGCTGTGCACGGAGACCTTCCCGAGTTTAAACCAAGCAAAAGCTATCTAAGACATCAATATAAGATCCTCCAGAGAAACAGGAGGAGAGTGAAGTCGGGTTTCTTCTCAGTATCACCACCCAGGAAAAATCCAATCCTTCAGTAAAGAATTCTTTCAAACCCGTTATCTGTATTACCATTAATGCGCAGAGCAGACGGCATTGCATGCAAATAGGTCCAACTGCGCGCTACTATTGGTGGCTGCGGAAGCCCCTGGGTCCTACTGCTCAGCCCTAAACTACACAGCTACACTACGCACGCAGCTTTGGAGACTCGGAGGGGAAAATGGATTTAATTGACTCGTTACCTCTGGTACTGTAATGCCTGCTGCGATGTTTAACCGAGGGGGGAAAAAAAACCTCACATTTAAACTCCTGTCATGTGATCTATTATTTCATATTTGTTTTTAATTGTCTGTGTGGACTGGCTTTGAAAATACAAAGGCTTTTAGAAGAACCTTTTATTATTATTATTATTCCTGAGGAAATACTTTGGCAGGAAAATCTTTTTCTCTCTATTATGCATTATTCTAATATAAATCCAGGAAATATTTATATAGTCAGATACTTCTGCGTTTCACTCAAATAAAATAGCATCTAATTTTATTCTTGAAAGTGCATGGCGATTCCATGCACTGAGTGTACCAATTATGAAATATGGGATATACATATATTTTTAATGCTACTGGAAAAAAATGCTGTTAATGACAATGCCATGGGCATCAATTTTATTTTGCAAAATAAGAAACTAAGAAATATTTTATTTGTGAATATTAACAAAATATAAATCAATTTTAAGATAGTAATAACGTCACAATATGTCAAGCATTTACTATTAATTGCCACATTATTATTTTTTTTTTTTACAGTATCTCTCTTTGCAAGCCCATTAGTAATGCAAATTGGCATAAGGAGATTTAAAGTGAGGCAGGCCTGTGGTGACTGGCAATTTGAAATATTGTAACAATGTGCAAAAACACTTCAGTACATCATCATTAGAGTAGCTATCTTAAAATTCGAATATTAATAGCTGAATCTTATATAAGAATCTAAAGCTCTTAAGTATGTATTTCTCTGACCTTTAATTTTGTAGAAAGAAAGAAAAATCCTCATGTAAACTAAAATAACACAGATTCCACCAAGTTTTGCCTAAGATATTGGCTAATATTACATCTTCAAAAATAACATAATTTTATCGTATTTTAGATGTAAACAGTAATGTAAATTTAATTGCAAAATTACTGTCTATAATTTACAACACAATGATATTAGAAAGTGATACACTGAATAAGGTTAGCAGCAACCAACTCATAAATTCACCAACCATGTGTAAACTAAATAAATGAAACTGCAAAATGCAAAAATACAACAAAATTGAGATCTTACTCCAAATACATGTATAGCATTTGAATTTATGTAGTGTGTGCTACAATCCTTCTTCATTTCCATAACTCCTTCCCTTACAGCCCCTTCCCTCCCCCCATTAGTAACCCTTGACAACAGAAGTGTTACTTCAAGTCCAGGTTGCCTTTGCAGCCTTCCAGACCTAACTTACAGATTACATCCTTGTAGGAAACAGAATTAACTCTTACATGACTAAGATGTAAAAGAAGAAAGTTTCCTTCAGGGCTTAGAAAATTCAGAGATCTTAAGCATATTTCCAAAATTCTCATCAAACATATATTTTGAAACATCCATGACCACCAATTCAGAGTGAAAAGACATGACCAATTGGCAGTACATTAGAGTCATTTTGCTGCACTTCCCTATTGCTGTTGTTTTGTGTCTCTGGAACAACTTTTTGGAATGACTTTTTCTTTAGGGTTATTATCACTTTAGCCTAGGTTAAGAATTTTTCAATTTATAATAGAGTTAACATAAAAATATGAAGGTATAACTATATTCAGTATAATTGCATAGGGACTAATCTGTAAAAGAAAAAAGCTATAATTTAGTATATTAAGGAAAGTATAATAATCATGCAAAGTTGAACAGAGATGATTGATATCCAATTGTTTTTTTAAAACAAGTATATCATTGGTCTTTCGACTTCCTGCTACAAGTAGACTTGAAAAAAATAATCATTTGCAGTCCAAGTGCAAATTGAAAGCTCTACATTTAATGAGAAATGAGAAAAGATGTGTTTTATTCAGGTAGAGTTTGTACAAAATTAATGCAATTTATCTATGACTACAATGAAATAGGCAGGTTGAATAGTTGACAAATATGATCATGAACAAAAGAAAATTTTAAAAAATTAAGCCAGCCTATTAACACATTTAGCATACAATTGTTTGATAAATTTACACCTTCCACATAAAAGCCTGAGTGATACATACAGCAAGTTAATCGGAATCACAAATTCAACTTACTGATTTTTCAGGAAAAAAGTATATTCTGCATCTCTTCAATGAGTTATTTGTGTTTATTCTAATTATTCTCATATATTATGATATATAATATATTACATATAATATATAGATAAATGTTGAAAATATTTTACCTTATTTTTTGGATCCTATAGAAAAAATATTTTAAACAATGATATTGAAGTCACGATAGTTTTTGTCATTCCTAGATCTATATAAATATCCTCAATCTCTTCTAAACTATTTGAAGCATCGTTGGACCCTCCCCCCCACCCCATTTTGTCAGTGTAGTTTTCAAGGACAATATATGCTCTGTCAGAAATTGATTTTCATCATGTCCTTGGATCATGATGACAATGCCTTATTGTGGCTAATGTAAACATCTATAAATGTTGGAAATCAAAACATACCTGACATATCCCTGTATGCCATTACTATAATCAGCTTACTTTCTAAATTTAAATAGGTGAACATCTAATAACATAGTGTTTGATGAAATTTAATGAACTCTAATGACATTCAGCTACTATCAAAGCTATTTTGAAAGTTCTGAGTGTCTTCGATAATTTTGAAATATGTATAGGTTAAACACATTCCTAAGCCAATCTATTTGTCTACTTTAAATAGAATATTTATTCATGTTTAATTTTTGAAAGATGAAAAGAAAAATTAGGAGACATATAAATTATACCTTGAAAGTAGTAATATAAAAGTAAGAATGAAGTCAAATGAGCATTTTTTCAGGTATAAATTAATAGTAAACAGCAACATGTATACTAATTGCTAATTGGAATACTATGATATATTAAGTAATGTACTAAAATGCCTTCTAAATAATGTGGAAAAATACAGATTCTACATTTAAACACAAGGTTTATACATTAATTTGAATGAATTTCTAAATCAAATGAAGAAAATACAACTCAAAAGTTAAGAATAAATCTATATAAGACATTAAGATTGTGGAGAAATATGGAACTTTAAAAAGATGAACTAAATTTGACACTAAGCAGAAGAGATTAAAACTCCATGGTACAGTGATTTTGATAAGATGATCACAATGAATGGAATGCTCATAATATGTAGAATTGCAATAAAAATTAGCAAAGAAAAGAGGCATAGAGGAGGATATTTTACTCTATATCAAACAGGATTGTAAAGCAAGTAAGATAAAAGTTGAGAATTAAAATGTAGAAGTGAAATACTTTGGCAAAAGATGAAAGGAAAAACAACAAAACACAAGAGAAATGAGTTAAGCATCTCTTATAGTACCTTGAAATTGGAGAAAGTATTAATGAACATTTTTAATTCCAATACTAAATTTTTAAGAATAACTATCTATTATCTTGACAAATCTGTGAATACAAGCTCCGAATATTGTGTTTGTGTGTGAGACAAAAAAAGTAAATGCCCTAAAAATGCATATAAATGTCAGATAATTTTTAGTTATAGGAAGTGAACAAATGAATATTGATATAGATACAAAAAATACTGTGTCACCACTACTTCCACTTTGGGGAACTAAACATACAATTTTCTGTATGCTGTTATATAAAGGTTGATATTCAGATGTTATGGTTTGCCCTTCAAAATACACAAACGGTTATGCTACTTAGAAGGAACTCTTCAACTAGCCAAAAACTAACATATTTAAAAGCCGCTCTGTTTTAATGACTCCTTTAGGTCTTGCTTATAAAGCATAATAAAACAACAATTATTTTAAACCATGTTTTTATTCATATATCATATATCTTAGGTAGTTAAATTCAATCAAACAGTAATGTTATTTGCTTTTGTCCTAGATCAACTTCTGCCTATATAAAATATAATATTAGAGTTAAGAGTCCCTGGCTCATTTTGTGAATATTAAATCTACTTTTCATGTGACACTATGTTGAACACATAAAAGTAGACAAAGCTACAATAGAAATTAACAACCAACATTATTTTTTATTTAATAGCAAAGAGAAATGAATACAATAGCATCATCATCTAAGAAGGAGAGGATTGCAGAATATAAATTATAATGTAAAATATTGGTAAACATAGTAGTTTGTGTTTTCTGTGCTTTGAAGTTAAGAAAATAAAATCTACTTGTAAATAAGGTTATGCTCCTTTTTTCACTACTTTTAAAATAACTTCCCCTATCATATCTCTCAGAAAGAGAAGTTTTTCATAAGCAACATTTAAGTGTAGGTAACCAGTGTGTTCTATGTTTAGAACAGTGAATCGAATTTTAATGGTTTTCAGTCTCAATATCAGTGCAATAGTTTGGCCCGATAAGTCATGTTTGTTTTTTGTTTTTTTAACTTGTTTCTTTCCTTCTCTCTAATATAGAAATGAAATATATTATTGTGAGAATAAAATGTGTGATAAGGTCTTGCAAACCTCATATTTAAAAAATAATGTTAATTGATATTAGAACACCTAGCTATTTTAACCATATTCAAAAATTAATACCAGAAAAATTATATATTCATTTGTGTAAGTTGCAAATTTGATCACCAAAGTTCTCTTTAATATACAAAAATATAATAATTGTTTAAAAATAAGAAAATGGGTAATTAAGCAATAAATAAGAGTAACAAATATCCTGAGCTTCTTAAAATATCCTGTTCTTAAAGCAATTAGGGCATTTTAAAGTACAAAGAAAGAACATAGCTTTATTGAGAAGGAGTCATATATAACAAAACTTAATTTCTATTTTTGCAAAGTTAGGCAGCTTTTAGATCAAGAAAATGTCTTGGAAATAGTTTATCTTGATTTTAGGTAAGGATATGACAAAGAATTTCCTTATTTCATACATAGAAAGTAGAGAAGATCGGCTGAATGGCAATATGTTTAGGCGGAGTTGTAGCTAATTAAATAAGTGGACTTCCTTTGTTGATTCATCAATGTCAATGTGAAGGAAACTTAAATGTCCTTCCATAAGCCTGTGTACTTCACCCTGTGAAGTTTAACATATTATCGGGGAAGAACTCGTCATCAAATCCACAACTGAGCTATAGCAAAAAGGGAGAGTCGACATCTTGAAAAACTAATTGAATATGAAAATGGACGCTCAAACTTTAAAGAAAGGAGATTAAATGCATAATAGCTGAAATATAATCTTGAGTAATAGATTCTTTGAAAATTAAGTTCAGAGATCAATGAGAAACCACCTAGGTGTTCAACCAACCACAAGCTCAATACATGCTAATGGTGTTTTATGTGAGAGTTGATAAAGCTATTCTAGGTTGTAATTACCCAAGTCCTCTGTTATGATCAAGGCAGGTAGTAGTCACATTGATCCTTGCACTTCAGAATATAACAAATTCCAGGTCCTATATTGAAAGAAGAAAGAAAAACAAGGAAGAAAGAGAGAAGGAGGGAGAGATGAAGGGAGGGAAGGAGGAATGGAGGGAGGGAGGAAGGAAGAAAGGAATAGCTGGAGGGAGAGGAAAAAAGAAGGAAAGAAAACCAGAGAGCCAAATATAAACCAAGACAGTGACAGATCTGACACTGACATAAGGTGGAGGAGCGGGGGGCGGGAAGGTGGGGGAGAAAGGAAAATAAAGATATCTAACCCAGGGAAAAGAATTTTAGAAAATGTGATTGCTGACTTCTACTATTTGCAGAGCTATCATAAAAAAGAAATGGTAAGACACAAAAGATGTTACTCTGGTATTCTTTGATTATAAAGTTCTGTGGTTCTTAATTCTGTAAAAAAGAAAAGGATAGTGGTCATGGATACTCATTTATTGAATATAATATGAACTTTGAACCTAAGTACTCCAGATTCTAGCAAGGGGTACAAAATAGAAGATACATTTGAATAAAAGATGCTTGTTTAAATTAAACTGAGTGGCCATGACTCATCTATGAGAACGTATCAATTCCACTTATGCATATAAATGTGCAAAAACGAACAAACAAACAAACAAATAAAAACTCGCACTGAAAGAGAGAAATGGGGAGGGCAAGAAGGATAAAGAGTGTGATATGTACAAGTAATAATGTTAATTATATTATTCAACAAAAAATATGCAAAATAAGCTAAACATATTCTTTTGCCAGAAAGTTAATGATGACGACATGAATTGTGGTAAAACTGTAAATTTAAATTCTTAACATGAAATGATAATACTAAGAAGGTTTTTTTTTTAAAAAAAGTGTTTCACTGATATAATTTAAATATACTTTGCTAAATAAAACAGATGATTTATTACTTTCTAACCAGAAAAATTTCTAATTTTAAAAATATGTGTGTGTATTTCTACATGAACTTATTTTTTGCATACTAAAAAGAAAACTCTTGTTTGAAAATTTGATTTAATTAGTGTATTCCATGACTATGATGCAGAGTCAACAAATTAAATTATGGCGAGGTGGAAAATGTAAACAATTTTGCTATACTGTACATAGTATTTTATGATATAGATATGTCCAATTGAATGTTTATCACATTATTCGATGAATTAAATGCTAAAAATCTTCCTTGAAAAGTAATAGACTCCATAATGTAAGCTATACAAAGTATTAGAACAAATTCAAGTAAGTATAAACATTATAAAACACATGCTGAAATATTAGGATGCTAGACTTAACAGAGGAAATAAAATTTTCATTTATAATCATACCTTGACAATAATTAAATATACTGATCAGAAAAAAACATTGCTGATGTGTTAAAGAATCATATATTTATGAAGAAAAATAAACCAAATTGTTAAAATGAATTAAGGATAAATACCCTTGCTTAAAAAAATTGTTTATCAAACAGTGGTAGAAGAAAAGTTCAATAAGCAGATTATCAGGTGAAAACACTTTAGATTAAAAAAATATTTAAAAGTTTTAGTTCACTAAATACATTTTTGAAAAAATATATAATGTGACAACACATATGCACACACAAATGTCTTATAGGACACACATAGCATGTTTGTGTTATAGGATGCAGTATCCCTAAATTAACTCCAATTTTCAGTTGAACTTCTAGTATCTTTTTGCATGGAAGGAACATTTAAGCAATCCAGTTTCCCTCTCTCAGTTCCTCTTCTAATTTCTTCTAATTTAAGGGCCACAATGATCATGCTATCTAATTTGATCTCCTCTTGGTTTTGAACTTTCAATACATTTATTTTTCCTGTACAGAGTGTAGAAGGTATAGGAGACAGAAATACATTTAATTGATTATAAAATTCTTGTAGCCTGAGAACCATAATATTTTGTTTTTAGATACAAGAAGAAATTCCTACAAATAATTTTGTGGACTTTAAATAGTTACTGAAAAGAACCATAAATCAAACAAAAGCAATAAAATTACTGATTTTAAAAATTAAAGTTAATCTCCCTTCAAATTAACAATTTAAGTGAAAATCAAATTCATCGAGTTATAGAATAATATACTGATTGATTAATATTCCATTAGAAAATCACTAAAACCAAACTCTTCAGAACAGAAGAAAATGATAGAAGTAGTACGAAGGATTAAACACAAATCATAAGGCACCTAAAAGATAATGGAACCATGTACTAGAAATAGATGCAGCTCATGAATAATCAGTCTTGCCAAAATATGACCACTAATTACTTTTCTTATAGTACCAAATTTAGAACATATTGTTTAGTAGATGCAAACAAATAAATAATTCATATCTAAACATGTACATAAGTATTACTGTTGAAATGTATGTTTGATAATTGACTACAAATAAAACAAGTTACAGAAAATCATATGAGCATGTATTCTTATAGAAACATAGTGCTCAGGAGGGTGCTGTGAAAATCGATAATAAACTATTTCAATAAAGATGTTTATTAATGTTTTATGAACTAGTATAGAACATAAACAGCACATTGTTTACATTTGCAAATTTTAATCACTTGCTTTTTGATTGAGCGTATGTATTTTAATAAATTTAGAAAAAGATATGTAAACAGAAAAAAAAAACTATGATTTTGCCATCATCATCGGGAGCAGCAATGTAGATTCTTACCAAATTGTGAGGGGTAATTTTTCAGAAAATAGGTAATACTAAATTTTTATCAGCATTCCAGCTGTAATATTTTAAATCTCATTGCTAAATTATATATATTATTCCTTGTTCAAGTTACATGGCATTCTGAAGTGAATCATTGACCCATGAAAACAAATTGCTACTTTGAAATCCCACTAAGATTAATATCTTCTGTATTCTTCCTGTGGTTTTTCTTAGAAGGAGTTATACTTTTCAAGGAGTTACTAAAACACTACAGGAATAACCATAATCCCATCTTCTTACATGATCCAGGAAGGATGTGATTTATACCACATTCTACTCCAGATTGTGTTTTCAACATAATCAACATTACTATAGATCATATTCATAATTGTATCATTTACTCTGTGGCTGGTGTACAGAAAGTGCAACAGATAAAAATAAAAATGCCTCACAATATTTCAGTCTTGGTCCTATCTTTTGATATTTATTCTTGTCAGTGATTCTCAGCATCTCTGAGCCTCTGAAAAATAGTCTTTTAGAAAGCTGAGCAGAAGCATATCCTAAAGGGAAGTGGACATCATTTGTTTGTCTACTGTTTTAGCCCTCGTCTCCTCCAAACCTGCCTTTTGTCTGAGACTATGCAGAGTCCCTCCACTGGGACAGTCCAATCTCGGC
>NW_006494613.1:7443318-7463553 GCF_000325575.1 Pteropus alecto
TTTCTAGATTATGTTACCACTCAACCTACCTTAACAAATAACCTACTGAGCATCTCATTCTCATTATGAGCTGTGAACTTTCCACTGAGAGCTAAAATATTTAATCTAATAATCATTTCATGTATTCTGTCTGCTTAAAAAGATATGCGTTTATCTGGAAATCTTCAGTAGGTGCAATGGACCTCTGATTTTAAGAAAACAGTTCTTAATAGGGTGAGAAATACTAGGTACTGTGGCAAATATGTTTTAATCTCCCTTGAAATTGATCTAGCTTGGAAAACCTGAGCAAATTTAGTAGGTGGGAGGAAGGTCATTGCTACAAGAAAATTTTAGATAGATAAAACTACTTTATGACTCAATTCTTAAGCCTGGGTTATAATATTTCTTTTAGGCTTATGTAAGTGCAGTTCCTGGATAAAATTGATGAACAAATACACTTTTTAAATTTAACTATATATAACAGCTTAATGAACACTATGGATTCCAAAAAGGAGGAAAAACAATCTATCCCATTAAAAGGCTTATGAAAATTGCATAGTCAAGTGTACAAAAATAAAACAACAAGAACTACAGGGTGTGTAATTAGTTACATAGTCAATAAAGTGCAACGTAGGCATAAATGGTATTGAGGAAAATAGAAAAGAATCATCTCTGTGAGCTGAGACTAGTCTAGGCAGAAATAAGACCAGTTAAATTTCTTTAAAAATTGCCCACAATACAGAGAAGAAATATAGATTTCTCAATATGAGAGAAATGTGAACAAATACAAATTTAGGAAGGAACAATAAAAGTGATTAAGGGTCTAAATGAAATGATTAATGGACAGAGATTAAAAGACGGTATCCATTTAATTTGGTGAAAAGACTAATGGGAAATTCAATCACTTGAAAGCATCTATAGTGTAAAAAAGAGGGGAAAAGGAACAAATTTTAGGTTTGACAAGAGAAAATAACTAGAAGTAATGGGATGAAATTTTTGAGTGACTGTCTTAGAAAAGGCAGCCTTGTTATATATCTATTAGGCTGAGGAATTGTTTCCTAAGGGACACGGTAAAAAGCCCCTTGCTTGAGCCATTTATGTAGAACAGACAAAGAAGTGGGTAATGGTATAGGAAACAATTCTATACTTACAAAATTGTGGACATTATGATCTAATAGCTCCTATCCTGCCAGCACAAAAAGTCTCTAATGCATATAATTCTTTGGCTTCCAGCTTTTGTATTTTCTCTTTTTAAGAAAAGCTGGTAGAACACTGAACGGAAACCCTGAAAATGGACGTCTTCCATAGACTATTTTAGTGGCTTTTGTAATTTTATCATATATGGTTTTTATATTATTTATAATATATTTGTTTTTGAGAATTAAGATTCTTTAGCAAGAGAGATTTTCAAATTTATGATTTCTAAGTAAATGCTGGTTGGCAATAAAAGAGTATTGGTGATGTATTTCATGGATCTCCTAAATTTAAAACTCAATAAAAATTACTTTTATTCCCCTGTAGTGATAATTTTTCCAAGGTATTTTATAATCATAATAAAGCTGTCATTTATCTAGAATTTAAATGACTGAAAAGATTTAGCAAATAAAACAAATTTCTTTACACATTGTTCCATGATATTGATAGTGATTATTTCATTAACAATATTGTATATTTTGGTTTATTCTAGTGTATTCAATCTGATTTAAAAGGAAGGAAATCTATGCTTTTGATTTTTTGAACATTAACCATAAACTATACAAATTTATCATCTAGAATAACCTAGTCTCTAGATTTGCTGGACAAATAAAAAAATTGTCTAATGAATCTGATAATGTTTTTTGTAATGAGGTTTTTTATCCAGGAACATGAAAATTTTACCTGACATTATATATGAATTAAAATAGGACTAAGAGCCTAAAAAAACCTGATAATTACTGCAGAATTTTAAAGAAACATCTACATACTCTTTATTTAATCTTTATAATTACCCTCTAAGAAAACTTCAGCTTAAGAAAATCAAGTGACTTGCCCACCATTACTCGATTAATACCAGAATAGGATGCTGATATCATGTCTTTAGGTTTTAAATACTGTTATCTTTACACTACATCATTCGATCTCTCATAGTGAAACAATAGGCAATGGACTTTCGTGAGTAATCATTCCATTTTCGGTTTGCGCAATCATCTTCCTGGATATGTAACAACATGGTATAATTGAAGAAGAAGCAGACTGTAAGTCAGAAGTCTGGAATCCTGCTCTTGGTTCTGCTGCTGTCAGATCTTGGGTAAGTGATTTAATTTCCTGTGTCTCAGTTTCCTCAACTATGTTACAGTTGAATGATATTCTAAAATTCTATATAACCATGTATTATATAGAATTATATAGAATTTTAGAATATCATTCAACTGTAAAATCTATTCCCAAACTATAATGGCATAGTTTTCAAATAATGTGAGACCATTTAAAAATATTTATCTAATTTTATCTTTGCAACTTTGTATTTAACATGCTCTTTAATTCTGAAAAAACTATTCAATAAACTTGAAAAATTCCTCCTTTGTCCAACAAATTAAATTAACTTACTAAATGATAGGAATTGTTTAAAGGGTAAGTAAATTGCAATTTAAAATGTATATTAAGCAATTTCTGTCAAATATTTGTAACATTTTTTATCTTGGTGATCACTTTGTAAGCATTTTTATTTTCTAAATTTATTTAAATTTTTAGTTTTTGAAATGAGCAAGATCAATATCTATAATTTTTTCTGTTGGGTACTTAAAATATGAATGAATCAATGTCAATTTCTCATCAAGCTTAGGGATATGTACTTTTTAAAGGCAGCAGAGCTATAGAGTTCATATTCTTGGCACTACTTAGGCCACTGTCAATTTCCAGACTCAGCGCTTTAAGAGGAATATAATAACCTGAGGTGTTTTCAGAGACGAATGACTCAAAGGGTAAGAAGAGCCAAAGAAATGGAATATGCTGACAATATTAAAAAAACTGGAGATGTTTATAGTACAAAAGTAGAGTCAGATAATTTTTCGATAGCCAATAATGTACTTTTGTCTTTACTATGATCAATATCCTGAAGAAAATAAGGTATCAGTACAAAGAGTTACATGATAAGGCAAGGCTAAATTTATTCTGTTTCCCTAGCATGTGTGTATGCAATTATCTACTACAAATAAACCCAGTATGATAGTCATGCATTGGTGAAAATCACATTTGTTTTTATTTTAAAAGTAATTCATCTATCTGAGGAAAAAACAAACAAACTGGTGCTTCTTAGTAAAATCATTAATTTATAGAGCGGCCAGATACTACACTAGTCTTTGTATCTACAGCATGAAACAAACCTACAAATTTCCTTCCCCCAAGAGCTTATATTCTAGCGGGGCGAAACACAGAAATAAGAAAACAAGAACAATTCAGGGGAACTGTGGGCCATGACAACTGACATAAAAAAATACAGTTAGATGATCGAGAGAAAAAGGCCACCATATGTAAGGCGGGCAGAAAAAGACTTTGAGGAGGTGAATATCTTACACATAAAAAGAAATTAGTCATTTGTAGAACAAGAAGAAACAACTCAGATACAAGGATAAAATAAAAGGAAATAGTGAATTTAGAGAGCACAGTAAAAAAATAGCAGTTAGCAAGGTAGAGGATTAGGTTGACCTAAATGAAAGATCTACACAACAGTATTAAGAGAGCCATAATAATAATGAATAGATAGGTAGATACTGTTTTATCAGTGGAAGAAATAAATACGAAAGTTAAGATGTGAGTAAATGATTCCTGATATCTATGCTACATGCAGAAGAAGAATTAATTTAAAAATATTATTAAGTCTTAGGAAATTATTTCAGAAGGAGAGACACTTTAGAGATCATTTCTTCCTATTTCCCATAAGCATTGTCTACACACAATTCTGCACACAGATGTTTATAGCAGCTTTATTTAATTGCCAACACTTCGAAGCAACTAAATTATCATTCATTAGGTGAATGGATAAACTGTGATACATCCACACAAGGAAATATTATTTAGCATTAAGAAGAAATAATATATCAAGCCATGAAAAAACATGGAGGAGACATAAAAATACATATTACTAAGTGAAAGTAGCTAATCTGAGAAGACTACATACACTATTATTCCAACTACCTGATATTCTGGAAAAGGCAAAACTATGGAAACAAGAAAAAGATCTATGATGGCCTGATGATGGGGGTGGGAGGGACAGCTAGGTAGAACACAGAACATTTTTAGGGCGGTGAAACTATTTTGTATGATACTGCAATGATAGATACATGTAATTACAATTCCGTCAAAACCCATATAATATACAAAACCAATAGTGAACCGTAATGTAAGCTATGGATTTGGGGTGATTATAATGAGGCTCATTAATTGTAACAGATGTACCATTCTGGTGGGGGATGTTGATAATGTAGGGGCCTAGGCATATGTTGAGGCGGGGAGTATATATGAAATCTTTCAATTTTGCTATGAACCTAAAACTGCTATCAAATAATAAAAATCTTAAAAATTAAATTATAACAATTTATTTAACCATTTAATTTTCAAATAATAATATTTAAATATGTGAAAGGCTATGGCCTGTGTAGGTCTTGACCATTCATTTGGTTTTTCTTCATTTAATATTTATTGAGCACATCATTTGTGCTGGAAACTCTACGTAGCAAAGTGTATGATATATAAAAAATGTATTTCTTGATCAAGCTTGTATTCTAGCAGAAGAGATTCAATAACAAGTCAACTATCGTATAGCAAGATAACCATATTTGTATTTGATTTCAGATTCAATTTCTGCCCGTCTCTGACCTGCTCTGTATATCAAGTAATTACACCCCACAGACTTTCTTAATCTCAAATTTCCAGGTAAGTTTTTCCAATTAGAGGCACTTATGGAATACTGGAGGGTGTGAGGAGAAGAAAAGCCAAAATATTTCATACCTCTTTCTACTTTTGGAGGCTTCTTTCACAGCAGCTGTGTCTCTACTTCCTCAAATCTGCAGCTCCTGCTTGACAGACCCTTAGAGAAATGCAAATTGAATGTAAATTAAAAATATAATGAGATACTATTTTACATCCAGATTGACAAAAATTTAATAATCGAACAAAACCAAATGCTGTCAGAAATGAGAAGCAATGGGAGGACATATTCTTTTGGTGAGAGTTAAAATTGGTAAAACACATTTGAAAAACAGACTTGAATTTTATAGAGAAATTAAAGATAAAAAAATCATACTACTCATCAGTTCTAATTATACACTCTCAAGATACATTTGCACTTGTGAACTAAAAGAAATGTACAAGAATATTCATAGTAGTATTTATTTTCTGTAATAGAAAAAATATCTGCAAACACCCTGATAAGCATTTAGAGGAAAATAAATGAATTAATAAATAAGTTTTGTTTATACACATTAGGTAGAATATTTTATCAGTGTATAGGTGAAAAGATGAGAGATTTTTATATAAACATGGATGGACTGTTTGAAAATGCACTTTTAATGAAGGAAAACAATCATATTTCACAGAACACACACAGACACACATACATATAGTATAATTCTATTCATATAATGTTCAAAATGTACAAAACTAAATATTTTTTAGATATGCAGACATAAATGGTAAACTACTTATATAAAAAAGAAAATGATAAAAAAAAATTCACAGTGGAATTTGGAGGATAAGGGATTACCACAGAAGTTGAATGTGAGGTCTTTACAAAGTAATTAGTGATATTTAGCCTCTTACGATGATGCGTGAATACACAAATGCTCACTGTTTTCTTTCTCTCTTACTTTGATCTGATTTAAGTATTACTTTCTAACTCTGTAATTTTTTTTTATAATTATACATATATAGCTCTATAAAATTGTTATCAGCACCATGATATTATAATTATTATTGGTTATAGGAATTATAAATAATACTATCTGGTACATAAAACATTTCGAAAATATGGGAAACATATAGGCAATGCACAAATCAGATATGCTAGTGGCTGACAAACCAGAGAAGCCTGTCTAGCGGAAAAATACTAAGTACCATGGATTTCCTATGTCTGTTTTGTCATTCTCATGGAAACTGGTTACCATTAGGTACTTATAATCTTCACTTTTCCATTTGTTTTAAGTAGACCCATACATATACAAGAAGACTTTGAATAAGAATGGATATCATGATTACGTTATTTTTGTATAAGGATTAATTTTTTCCCAAACAGTCAGAAACACAAATTAAATATTTTTCTAAGGGCTGAATAACCAAGGAATTCATCAACAAGATGGATACCATTGTCATCACATATGCCTGTTTTTACAATGCAGTGCATTTCTAGAAACCAAATATTAGGCCACATGATCACAAAGTGGAAAGTTCAATACCAATAATTTATGTTTCAAGACATTTGACATTAGTGACAAAATTATCAAAAACATATGTCAACTTTGACTTACTTGACTTTCAATAAATATTGGTGCCCTTGCTGTAGAAGCATGCATTTAATTCGAGAGAATAGCAACTCTCTAAAGACAAAATCTTTTCCAACACTGGAGAAGTTGAAACTTCACTATTCCATGCCATTTTTTCCAACCAAAATAGTTGGCATTAAAGCCCAGAACTTTTCCATGTGTGCAAAAAAGATGCAGAATGGCAAAGATTTTGATATTTCTACAGCGGATTCAATATAATATGGAATGTTACAGTGCAGTTAAAGTAATATCAATAACATCAAATATACTTATAGTACTTATGTTTCAGGCAGTGTTCTAAGTACTTTAAATATACTAAATTATTTAATTCTTAAAACCGCATTAGGTAAATAGTATTAACTTCTTTTTACGAATGAAGAAACTGAACCACGAAGTAGTTAAAAAGATCTGCCTTTCTTCACATAGTTCATAAGAGAAATATGAACCCAGGAATATACCTTAAAGATTTCTTACCCTTAGTCATTAGTCTCTATTACCCCCAAAGCACATAGAAGTTGGGCCAGAGCTGGAACAAATGCAAGTATAAGCAGGATAAAAGATTTGATTTGGTAGAATCATTAAAGGTAGCTCTCTGGGAAACTTAATTATTGATGTAGGCAACCTGTATCATAGTTAAACTCAACAAGCATAATCTTAACACAGGAAAGAAAATGGTGGAGAAAAGGGCTTCTGATAAAAGGGACAAAATGAGGTTAGGTGAGTATCATACAGTACCATGGAATATTCCCTGGTAATGCTCAGTTTAATCTCTGGATTAAGGAACTTGATCAGTTGAGGCCTTTAAATTTTATAATCTCAAGGTGTAGAGTTAGTTTTCCTTCCTTGTATACTTAGTGTTTGTGTTTTTTAAAACTTTCAATTTGAAACTCTCAAATTGGAGAGAAATTTGTAAGTGCATGACAAAGACTTTTCCCTACCTTTAAAACATTTAAGAACTGTAAGATGGTGCATGATTTTGACTCTTTTCTTTACTGATGATGTTTACTTTTACCACTTAATTAAGGTGGCACCTGCCGGGCTTCTCAATTGTGAAGTCACTCTTTTCCCTTTTGTAATTAATATGATTTTATTGTAAGGTACTTCAAAATTTTATAAATAATTACAAATGTAAATGTATACAAATATTTCTCCATCATTCTTTGAGTACTCCTTTGCTTCTGGGACAATATCTTACATGTTCCCTCGCTCATGATCTTACATGTTCTCTCCCTCAGCCTTAAAATATCAACTTTTTTTTTAAGAGTCTTGGCTCTCATTATATAATACATGCTTAAAGGTATATATATGTTTGTGTTTCTGTGTTTGTAAATGTATCAGATAGACGATAGATAGATAGATAGATAGATAGATAGATAGATAGATAGATAGATAGATGGATGGATCCCTCCTTATATGTAACAAGTCTCCCTTCGCTTCTGCTGTCCTGTCCCTGATCTCTGCAGATACTGATCTCCCCTTGCTAGTTCTTTGAAAGTGCCAGTTAGAAGTCCTCACTCTGCCAAAACTCTAATACTCTGTGTCTGGATGCCCCATACACAATTGATTTTTAAGACCAAAATATCATTCATTCTTTCAAAAATCTTCAACTTTACATTAAATAAAAAATAAATTTCTTGCCTGACTTGATTGCCAAACGGTTGTATAAAATCCCTTAGAGGCTTTTTAGACTATTTTCTATGTTTCATTATCCTACTGACTATACAATTTTCATATTCTTAGAAGGGCCAATCTTTCTGCACTAGCATTGTGAACCTTTCTCCTGCTGTAATTCCACTCTGCCAAGCTGAGAAAACATGTATCTTCTTTCTGTTAGTCACTGACGGCTGATTTTGTAAGGAAGTAATGAGAAAGGAGCTGCAAACATCCAATTACCAAATATGAAAATTCTTATGAATATGTCTTTATAGTTTTTTTAACAACAGTCTTCTTCATTTTTCTCATTAAATTAATTAAAATAAGCTTGGAGAATTTTCCAGTCAAATTGGCAAGAAAGAATATGAACGCATAGAAGTCTAAGTACACCTTCCAGGATTAAGGTTATTTAATGTTTACAGGGTATTCTTTGTTCTTGTTTTTTGTTTTGTACTTGAAGGCTGTACATGAATCAATGAAAGAGAGTTGAAAAAATTAGCAATCTTAATATTCTAGGCTCATGGATTTTTTAGTTTCTAGAAGCCAGTGTGTTTATTTGTAAAATTATACTTTAATTCATTAAAATGTTGAGATCATCATAGAAGTTAACGACCCATGCTCAAAGAAATTATGAGAAGAGAGTAGAAATCATCATGAAGACTATAAATTAAGATAGGTTATTCATTGAGAGGCTAAATGGAAGATCAGCCCATGAAAATGCAAAATTTAAGAGATAGGACAAAAATTATATTTTATCTTGGCATCTCCAAGCCCCAGTTTGACTGACACATAATAGTCATTTAACTAATGTGCATTGAACAATTACTGTAATAGGCATAGTATCACTAGCAGGAATCTCTGGCATGTTGTGAAATGGGCAAAATTCATCCACATATATATTAAATATATGGGCGAAGTGTTTTTAGTCATGGAATTCAGTGACATGGTCACAATGACCATGAACTTTGTTCTAGCAGCACTGGATAATGTTAACTAAGGTCTCTACATTGTGATGGACCCTTAAGCTCCAGCTATTGTAGGTGTGTATATGTGTAAAAGCATTAACTACTTATCACACATCCTCTTAGCGTAATGGCCATCAATGGCCAGGATATTCCAATGGGCATACCTGGAATGAACCACAGTGGTTGGAAGGAAATGTGTCATAACATTGCTTCAGAAAAAGATTCAACTTATATAGAAGCAAAACCATATGTCTCTTAGATAAGTGTTATCTTTTTGGATCTGGGTATAGTATTAAACTAATCATTTTTAGCACAAAAGTACTCATAAAAAATGACCAAAATTCAAATGATATAAAGTTAAAATTAAAAATCACTCAACCTATTATTTATCCTTCACTCCTGCTCTAATTCTCATATTGTGTAGTCCCAGTCTCCAAAGGTAGTGTTGGATGTATTTCAACTTGATTCCATATGATAGAATTGGATTTCTAATAATGAGAATGTATGTGGATGTCCTATTTTCAAACAACTTTGAGTTTCTAAATAATTCTGGTTATCAGAATGCACTGCTTAAAAAAGAAATATTACAAAACTAAATTCCACTAATGATAAAAATCTTATTTTAGATAACTCCATCCTGTATGGTAGGTCAGTGTTAATGATAAAAAGAGAGTTGAAAACAGCTTCATACTGTTGAAATTTGACTTTAGTAGAAGATATGTTTGTTTTCTCATTTAGTTGATAAGCAGACAAAATAACAGAAATGCAATTATACTAATATTTTAGATTTCTTTTTGGGCTTCTTTCTAATGAATTGTTTAAGTTCTTTAAGACATGTTTAATTTTTTTCCTGAATTCAGTTGGAATAATTTCGTTAAGTGATCATCCTTTAGTAAGCATTCTACGCACTCATCCATTTTTTCATTTATTCAATAATTAGTTATTAAGCTATCCTTTGAATTTTCCCACTTAGTTTCTTCTCATTTTGTCCTGTAAACTGTTCAAAAAGACTGAGAAAAGTTAAAAAGTCATATATGTTGCTGACCATAGGTTTTAGTTCAAACATTTCCTTATTTAAGAATGAATAGTTCTGAAAAGAAATAGTAGCTTTATTACAATCGATCTCCTTAGCTGTCTTTGGGTCTGGGCCCATTGCTCTCCTGGGAGAGAATTTTGGCCCGTGGCTCTGCTGAGTTACCAGAAACTGTGATTATAGATGTGAGGCTGTCATTCTGTCCTAGGAGATGATTTTAGAGCCAAGAAGATTCACATACGCCAGAATGAAAAATATAACTAAAAAACCTTGAAGGGACTCTGTGGTGTTACCTGGAATTAAACAAAAAAAAGTTACTAAGCTTCTTTTTTAGGGTTCAACATACCTTCAAACCTGCTTTCTCATGCTATTTTCTCTTTTTTAATATTCACGTAAAATTTTTTTTTAAAGAAATTAAATAAAGAAAAAAATAGATGAATGGTAAGAACAATTTTCTGTGAAAAATTACATATGTGAAGAAAACTCTCAAAAGGTTTCGGTTATACTTTTCACCTAAACAATATCATCTTAATATCACAACTAGCAAAAGCTCTGTGTCTGAGAGTTAAAACAAACAAACAAACAAAAAACCTCAGGTTATTTTTTCTGGGAGAACCCCGGAGACAGGATGAGAGTATTATATTCCAATTAGAATTCTGAGATTTCTAAGCCATGGGCAAGAATTTTTAACTTACCACTAATTCATTAACTCTGTATGCTCATACCACAGTTTATCCCTGTGGGCAATAAAAGTCTGTGCCACAATTTATTCTGTGGATGACTTTAGAACTTAAAATCAAATAAAATGAGGTGGAATTAACTGAATAACTGTAAGTTTGGAATAAGAATATATTATAGATATCAAGAAATGCACTGCCATGTTCAAGGCAGAAAAATATAGCAAACATGATGTTTTGGAAACGTTCTGCTTTAGTTGTAAAGTCCTCTTGCCTTAGACTTCTGAGTTTTCTTTCTAAAGAACTCTTGCTAAGTTTCTATCTGCATTCATTTCTTGCTTACCTATGACCCAAAGTTTCAAACTAGTTGTCAACTTTCAACTTTGTTCTCACTCTTAGTGTTCTCTTTTTCTATGGTCATCTTGTTTGATCTCCTAACATTCTTCCATTCATTGCCTCTTCATTGCCCAGTCTCTCTTCATCCTGGTTTAGATGACTGTTTCCAGAAACCACACATGAGTGTAATAAGATTAGTACTTTATCCATAAAGCATATGGGCATATTTATTTTGTAGGTTAATAACTGCGTTATATAGTTCGCTCTCAAAAATGATGATAAAGGCTACTTATAATTAAGGAGAGTTATTATTTTCACATTAGCTGTGGACTATGTAAGCTATTCTTAATATGAATAATTATATTCATTATAGTTATGGTAAAAGCTAATAAAACAAACTATAAGAGAAAATAATAACTCTGAACTATCCAACATATTTTTTAGGGAATTTCAAAATGGATGTTAAGGACAATGTCATTAAATGTTGAAGTTTTTTTCCTGATAGACATATTTATCAAAAATCTCAAATAATTAATTTTTAGATAATCCAACTTCTTTTAAAAAAACACTCCTACAAATAATAAAAATATCATTATTACATTTGTCTTAAATATTAAAATTGATTTATAAAATGTCTTAATTTGGATATATAAACAAAATTATAATGATTATATCATTCTAAAGCTATTTGTTCTACCTCTTCAGTAGCAGTTGATATTTTCCAGGAAATTTAAAGGACACATGCTTTTCTGGATTTCTTCCAAAGCAGTACATTAAATGACCTTGATTGTGCTTAGAATTTCAATTTGGAACCTCTGAGCTTGGATGTGAATTCCAGTTTGAGGTTTTTGTTGAATTTCTACTGAGGCAATATGTGTAACAATACAAAACAAACTGTAGTAAAATTAGCCTCTAAAATGACATGTTTGAGGATGAGTCAAAAATAATTTTTAAAAAATTGATTAAACATAATTAATAAAAGGAAAGCATATATACATACATGTATTATTTAAGATTCCTTCTAATTGTAATACTTAGTAAAGAATCTCCTTTAATACTTAATTACATACACATGTAAAAAGATATTGAGTTGACTTTTTTTTTTGAGTACTAATGCTGTTGTAATATAGAAAACTATCTGAGCTGATAATGAAGAAATGTTATCCTTTTTCTTATTTCAATTAACTTACTTTGTACACGAATTACTAAAATATTACTTTAAACAAAGCATCCACCTTTCTCACATTGATCTCTTGCAACTTGCTAGCAAACACTATATAGAAATTATTTTAAAAAAATATTTCACTGAGATTCTCTGTGATTATTGCTGAAAAAGTTAAGAGAAATGGACATTAGTTTGGGCTACCTCATAAGATTTATGCCTCTTGAAATTGCATTGACAAATGCAATTAGAAGATCCACTTCCATAGGAGGAAAGTGACTTGTGCTTAAAAATAGTACCATAAACTGTCTTAGAAAAAAATCCAAATCAACAACTTTGAAGAATCTATTTTGCAAAGTCTTGAGCTCTTGGTAAATACAGAGTGAATGCATAAAGTAATAACTTTCAACATAATCTTCATAATATTAAAAGGATTGAGCAATTACCTTGTGAAACATTTTTATTCAATTCACCAATAGCTAAAAGAATTTAAAAAATATTGTAAAAAGTGTTGAGTAGAATGAATTTCTCTTTATATTATGAGGTAGTCAAAGAAAGTGTAAATTCTTGTTCTTGAAATGCTCACAATCTTACCAGGAAAAAAGAAACAACGTTAATTGAATTTAAAGACAAATTACTCTATTATTAAATGTTAAATTCATATACTCTATGCAATAGCAACTATTAATTTTTATTGAGTCCTTTACCTTCTTTAACTATCACAACAACCTTATAATGTAGGTACTCTTCTCATTCCTGATCACATTTATAGAAACTAAATCAAAATATATTAATAAACTTGCTCTGATCACAGAGGATTGAACTCCAGCCAACTTATCAAAACATCTGAACGTTCATACACTGAGCTATAAAAGTTATAAAAAATTAGAGAAGAGACATCAGTGTATGATAAAATGACTAGGAAAAAGTTTTATACAATGTGTGGCACTTGATATGTGTCTCAAAGAAGAGTTTGAATTTGGATAGCATTAAGAAACTTAGAACAAGTGTGGCAAAGACAAAATATTTTTCCAGATGGGAGTGGTAAAATTGGGTCAGAAGAGTCTAGATCAAGTAAGATAAATTGGGTGAGAATTTTATCGATTTATGAGGCAGTAAAAAATTATAGATTTTACACTCTAAGAGGCAGAAGATATTGACTATTTGGGAGATTTATACAAACTATCTCTAAACATTTCTTGAACAGACCCTGCAGTCAATGCTGAAGAGTAGTCTAGAATAAATTATTGCAATACAGCCCGTAAAGTACAATAATAGACATGTATAAGTATGCACAACTAAACCAGAGGAGGTATAACAAAGCTTCTGGGAGTGGTGACATCTGAGTTTTGTCTTGAAGGTAAAAATAATGTTTTGAAAAGATTAATCTGACACTGATATGCAGAATGAAATAAGAGAAGGACCTGATGTAAGGTAGAAAAGATAAAAGTCATTTTAGTAAAAAGTAATATGTGGTAGAGACTTGATGAGATGCCAATTTATTTTAAGGATGACAGATTTCTAGTTAGAGAAAGTTATCCCTAAAGAATTATAATTTTAGATTAATAATATACATAAATAAGCTAACTCTGGGACTGTTAATTTACTTATACTAACCACAAAGCTACAAAGACCAGGGTTATGGGATTATTTGCACTGTTCTATGATCTTGGAGGACAAGCCAGTCTTTATAAAATGAAAAAACAGATAATGTGAAAACCTCCATAAAGTTCAGGTCTATAATGGTCAACATCAAAAAATTAAAACCCTCAAAAACATTTATTCAATTAAGTGTTGGCCAAGAACACCATCACGTAGAATTATAATATACTAATCAATAAGATTTCTTCTGAGTTTCCAGATAGAGGTGAAAATTGGATCATATCTACATAAGGTTTTATTTATTCATGCATAGTATCTCCAGAAATATTGTCTATGTAATATTCATTAATTCTGCCTGATGATGATAATAACAATAGAAATAATAATAAAGAGAATAATATCTATCATGCCTCAAATAATTTTGAATTTAGGTAGAGTACGAACAAAAAGCTACAATTTATTTAGCATATAACATATTGCTTTTTTACATCTTATGGATTAGGAATTTTTATAAATCTATATTACAGATCAATAAACTGGGACTCTTGCAGCTAGTGTGTATCTGAGTTGGGAGTCAAACCTGGGAATGATTACAAAGCCCAATGAATTATCTACTATTCTATACTTCCTCTTATATAAGCGTTATTTATGACTCAGAGAAACATTTTTATTTTAGATGCTTTCCTGCTCCAGCTGCCTAAAGTAATTGTTTTAGTAACTGTATAATGTAGAAATGTAGAGGAAAAAATACAAGTATTTGCCTGTAGCAGTAATTAAATTTTAATCCATAGCAGTCCCTGCAGTTTCTTTGTTGTACCCCTGAAATTTGAAATTTAAATGATAGATCTTGGAGGCTGATCTTGGTTGTGGGTCATCCCTTACCTAAGTCAGAAAGATGGTGGCCACAAAGTCAATCAACTCTAGGCTCAAACTTGTTATGAAAAGTGGAAAATATGTGCTGGGGTACAAGCAGACTCTGCAAGTGATCAGAAAAGGCAAAGCAAAACTGGTCATCCTTGCCAACAACTTCCCAGCTTTGAGGAAATCTGAAATAGAGTATTTCACGCCACGTTGGCCAAGACTGGTGTCCGTCACTGTGGTGGTGATGATATTGAATTGGGCACAGCATGTGGAAAATAGTACAGAGTATGCATGCTGGCTATCATGGATCCAGGTGATTCTGACATTAGAAACATGCCAGAACAGACAAGTGAAAAGTAAATCATGCAAATTTTTTCTTTAATGAAACTGTTCAGAGCTTCTTTTAAAAACTTGAAAAACAAACAAACAAACAAACAAAACCCTCCTAATCTCCAAAGTAGGAAAAAGATAAATATCTGTCCTCAAAATCCCATGAACAACATAAGAGGCATCCCATGATAGTGTCTATGGGCTTCCCTGCCACAGGCTCTCAGCCGCCCTTTTCTTTGCCCTGGGCTATAACACTGAATCTAGCTCTTGAAATCATAGTGGGGAGAAAGGCTAGAGTAAGACTCTACTGCAACAATCTTTTGATCTAAATTGTCACTGTGCTGTCATCAAGACTGGCTTCAAAAGCAAGTCCAACTGCAGTTACTCTCTTCGTGTGCATGCTCTTTATGCATCTTGCCAAGGCAGGCAGAGGGTCCTGGAAAAGATGGTATTTTCCTTAGTTAAGCTGTATGGACTTCAAAGTTTAATCCATCTCTAAAACTACAGTCTTAAAAAGTTAATGAAGGTGACCCAAAACTATTGATATTCAGGAAATTCAAAGAATCTGTTATTTCTTTCTGGAATGTCTTTTCCTTTAGCCTCTTGTTATTTCCAGAATTTACCTTGCTGCCTAAAAATTTTGTCAATAATTTTAAATATTTACTGCTAATTCATTTAAATAAATGATAAGCATCTAACATATGTCAGGTCCAGTATTAGGCATTAGAAACAAAAGAACTAGGGAAATTTACTGCTCTGGGAATCCAGAGATATTTGCTATCCCTCTGGTTAAAGACATAAAAGTCTTAGTAAAAGGTGAAGAAAGTAAACAGAAATTATATAACATATTTTTTATTGACAATTTTTCCCCAGACAGAACAGATTCTGATGATGGGCAAACCAAATCACCAAGGGACATGGGTGGGGTTGATAGATGACTGGCCACCAAAATTTTGCATTATCATCAATAAAATAATTTCCTGCTCTGTTCATTAGCAGTTTTTTAGGAGATAAGATTTGTCTTGTGGCAAGTGTAAATTTAAATAAAAATACATTAAGGAAGACTTTCCTCAAAAGTGCCCTCTTGAAAGGAGTCATAGGATTTAATTATTCATTCATGGCCATAAAGATCATGGTCATTGTGAATTTTCCAGCAGACTCAGAGAAATAAAACTAATTTTAACTTTTTTCTAAAGGTATTGTTTTAAGTGAGCTTCTAGTTAACTGCCAAATATGTTTATTGATTCAATTTTCTGACTAATTAACGAAGAGAGTCTATTATCATCTGCCTGATTACAATGCTTATTTGTACTGACAGAACCAGTTGAAAATTTTTTCAGCCTGAAACAAATTTTGAACCTATTAAACATAATATGTTGTGTTTCTTTTTTCATGTTTTTTTTTCATTTTTTAAATTTTATAGATGAAATTGGGCTGATGTAAAAAATAATGAAATCTAAAGAGGAGAAAATAAGTTGTAGAGTGGCTGATTGATGGATTAAGTGGTAGTAGAAGACCTAATTGACTTTTTGTGGCTTGAGCATTTGGAGGGTGGGCAGTGTAGACAATTTTAAAAGTTCTTGTGTTTTAGTATTAATTATTAGCACTAAATTACTATTAGTTATCAACGCCTTCTTCATTAGCTGCCTCCTTGAGGTCATTCTCAAAGTCAGCAGGCAGGGGATTTCCAAACTGGGAGGTTTTGAAGAAAATTGTTGTGATTCAGAGAGAAAATGTGCTGTAAAATATTAACAGCAGATAATTGGCTGTTATACCAGCAGCAGGAGCAATACCAGCAACAATAACTCATGTCTCTCCTCTTCTTTCCAATGTGATGCTCTTCTTAATATCAATAATGTGCACTTATTAATCACCTACCATGTTTCAGACATTGTAATATGTACTCGAATTATAAGATATTTCACTTAATATTTCCAACACGAGTTTGAGGTAAATGTTGAAATCTCCTTTCATTAGATGTGGAAAAAAGTTTTAGATAGGTAAAATAATCAGCCACATTGAACCAGCTAGAAAGTGAAAGAAGCATGATTCAGGCAATATCTGTGTTCAAAACCCATGTTTCTTTCACTCAATTGCTGTGAATTTGTACAGACTAGCAGAAGAGAATATTAAGTATTATAATTGTTTTTTTTTCTATTTTAATTGAGATAATAGATATGTAAATATCTAATTCTGTTTCTAGAAAGAATAGCTTATCCCAGACTATACACTATTTAAGCAAAGAATAGATATCTTATTTTTATACCTGTAAGTCAGCAGCGTTTGCGAAACAAAACTAGAACACGAAAGATAGTGATTCATGCAAGTTAATTAGTGGTTGGCCCAACTATGTACAGTTGTCTTTTCATTTTTTTTAATACCACTGATTACTTTAGATAATTACAAAATTAAATAGTTGCTAATAAAAAGGTAAAATATACTATCCACATGCATTTTAAAAAAATAACTTTTAACTACAAGCAGAGAATACTTGAAGCTGTTCCACTTATGATGGTGACTGATTATCTTTAGGTAATGACCTGAAGAAATGCCCTCTACTTTTAGTCAGCACCTTAATTGGTGTTTGATTATACTTCCTTGACCCACAGCCAAAGAGCCTCAGGATATTTTGTTTTTTTAAGTGGACCAGCAGCGGAAATGCCACCAGTCTCAGCCTGGCTCTCAGTTGCTGGCTGATTTTGGTTGGGGTAGGTGCAGCCATCTAGGCCTCATTTTTCTCGATTGTCAAATAATCCTAAGAAGAGTGGTACAAGAATTAAATAAATTAATGTATAAAAAATATAAGCATATTATCTTACACATAAAGGCTTTTTAATTGCCTATATTTTAACCTTAATTTCATCTGCTTTTTCAAGATATTTATTTTATTATATTTATTTTAAATATAGACTCATTGTCTATATTTAAAACATTTTTAATAAGAGGTAAATTCTTTTAAATAAAATGAAAAATACTAAAATATGAAATATGGTACATTGATACAAAACTAAATTATTGCTTATTCTCTGGAAATTGATAAATTACATATTTTAGCTCTTTCTATCTTTTTCTCTTTTCTTTTTGTGGTTGTTTTACAATCTGGTTTTGTCTGAATAACCACAGAAATCTCATGTTATGCAGTGACTCAGACACACTTTGAAATAATAGCTATGTTAACTGACTTTTAATTCTATTTTACTTCCCAGTTGCTCTCCACATGTCCCCAAAGTTTAATAAAGCTGAAAACATTTTATTTTATTGTCTCAGACTATTGATTATCTGTTTAATGTAATGTTGAAAACTCTGTGATATATTGCCTTTGCTACACTGATTAAATGAATTATCTTAAAGAAATAAGAGTTCTGCTTTAAAGCAAACAACCCTGATACAGAATAGAACAGTTTTTGTTTTTTTTTTCTCCAACATTACTTATGGCTCCATTAAAAAACACACAAATCTTATTCTCAGTCTTGCAAAGGAAAGAAATTTGATTGTTTCACAACAGATTTAGATATTCCTAGGGGCATTGTATGACAATTTAGATTTATTGATTTTATTACCAATATAAGCTTATTTAAAGAAATGAATAACAAAATCACTGTCTTCAGAGAAATGAAAACAACAAGAAAAGGAAAAAGTTTTGAATTTTGACCTCATTAAAAAATATTTGAGATAAAAAGAAAGCACTGAATAAGAGCAAGACAAAAAGATATGTCACTGTTTAAACCGATTCTAATTGTACACTTGAAACCACAATAAAAAAAAAATAAAGAGAAAGGAAAGCAATAAGCAAACAAACAAACAAACAAACTGATTCTAAGGGTTATTTAATATTAATACAGACTAACAAGGAAATAAATGTGAGTGAAGTACTGTATTATTTCCTAGGGCTATCATAACAAAGTATTACAGAATGGTGGCTTAGAACAATGGAAATTACTTTCTCACAGGCTGAAAATCAGGGATCAAGATGACCTCAGAGCTATTTCTTTTGAGGCCTCTGTTCTTGGCTTGCAGATGGCCATCTTCTCCTGTGTTCACTTGGTCTTCCCTCTGTGTTCGTTTATGTTCTAATCTCTTCTTATAAGGACATCAGTCATACTGAATTAAGGTCCATTCTAATGACCCCAGTTTAATTTAATTACCTCTTTGAAGGGCTTATAGCCACATACAGTCACATTCTGAGATACTGAGAGTTAGATCTTCAACATATGAATTTCAGGAGGACACAATTAAGTCCTACAACTGCTTAATATAATGATGATGTACATGAGTCCCTTTATTCATCTTGAGAATGTGATGTTGAGAATGGTATTTGCTAACAGACTTAATTCACTTGCAGGGATGCATTAACATTGCAGAAGCACAATCCGCTGACCAAAGACTCTGATCTTAGACATTATTTTTTTCCCAATACCTCTTCCTTATCAGAGGAACAGTATGTACCTTATTTTCAGGGAGCAGCTCATTCTCTTTTCACCATAGGAACTAAACATACCCTCTTCATAAATATAGTCACATGCTTGACCATACTGATTGGACAAAGAAAGAGCATTTCACTTAAGCCATTTTATTCAATTTTTAGATACAAAACTAAAGGAAGGGCTAAGATGATATAAGCCCAGGAGTTCTAAGGTGTGCCAGTGCTAGTCTTCTGGAAAAAGCCAGTTTGCAGTGGGAGAAGACAAAATTAACATGTCATGATTACAAAGATAATGGGCAGAAAATTCTGGAAAATTTTAAATTCTTGGCCATCTCTACCTCATTGATACCCTTTTTCATCATTACATGAGTCAAAAAATTCTTCCTTTTCTCTATGCTAGATCAAATTTAGATTTTGTAACTTTTGAGGAAAGATTAGTGATTTTGTCTACAAGACAAAGATTGACCAGTACAGAAGCAGAATATGACCTCTTTCTATTTAATTTGGGCAACAATTTTTATAAATACTGTGACCAGCATTTTTATTGTAATGGAGATGGGGCAATAGAATGCTATATTTCAAAGGCCAGTGAAACAAATAGTGAACAATTTTTTCTTTTTTCTTTTTTCTTCCTCGCTCCTTCCCTCCCTCCCTCCTTCCTTTCCTTCCTTCCTTCCTTCCTTCCTTCCTTCCTTCCTT
>NW_006494613.1:7463640-7528361 GCF_000325575.1 Pteropus alecto
TTTCTTTCTTTCTTTCTTTCTTTCTTTCTTTCTTTCTTTCTTTCTTTCTTTCTTAATTTTTGGTCATGTTATTAGTTTTAGAGAATTTCCCATATTCTGGGTTTATTAAATTTTTTGCCTTCATTATAATCTTATGGGATCACCACTGTTATGTGGTTTCTCATTTACCAAAATGTCATTATGTAGCACATGACTATTTAAAATTATTTGAGAGTGTGTATACAAATGTAAAACAAAACTTAGTTTGTCCCAGAAGAAAGTTTCATAACCAGATAACTGGATATTTAAATAACTAAAGTGGAAAGTTGAGTCTATGGCCATGCTACCTTGAACAAGCCCGATCCTGTCTGATCTCGGAAGTTAAGCAGGGTCAGTCCTGGTTAGTACTTGGATGGGAGACCACCTAGGAAGTCCAGGTGCTGTAGGTATAAAACATAAAAAAAATTAAAAAATAAGAGATTGTAAGCTGACAAGGCCCTTGCAATCTGTGAGGTCAACCAAGGATTGCCTTGCCTAAATAAATAAATAAATAAATGAACTGGAAAGTTGAAGAAAACCAGGAGTGCATACAACATAGCATTGTAATAATAATTTTAAAAAGATATAATTATTTCTTCCTTGAAATGAAGAAAGAAGGGGGATATATGCAATTGGTAAATACTAATAATAAGTAGAAAAATATTGGAAAAAATCACAACTGTGATTTTAGGGCAAAATTATTTGAATTTTCTATTTGGTAGATTTCAAGAGTTGAAATTATTAAACAATATAGCTTTATAAAATAACAACATGCTCAAAAGAAGCAATATCAATTTAATGATAAAGCTTAATCAGATCAAATATCAGTAGCATGTCAGTTTACAATGCCACCAATACTACCAGATAGGATATATGGCCACATGAATCCAGTAATAGTAGAGACCTTTGGGAAAGTGACATGCGTGCTTTAGGATTAGCAATAAGTAATGGAGTTGGCAGAGATAATCATCAAAAACAAAACATAAGTAATTAACTACAGCAATGCATGGAGGATATATGAGTCCGGGAAGTGAGCCAAGATAAAGATTATAGTAAGTGTGTTTTTTTAATGACAAGTAGGACCTAGAGGGTAAAAAAAATTTTTAGTGCCAAAATAGTATGGTGGTATTAACTTTTAACTTATAACTCTAGGTATAATAGAAAATGTACAAAGAGAAAAAGCTCATTACAATTGGCCTATAATTAGATTTAAAGAATCCAAATTAATTTTACTTTCTTAATAAATATATGAATTATTTTCTTATTTTGTAAAGTTAATTACAATCTCATTGGTTTGAAAACACACTTAAGAACCAAGCTTTGGGCAGTTTTATTTAACATGTTAATTCAAGCATCATGCATAGTGATCTCAAATTTACATCTTAATATATAAGTAAGTCAACATGCCCATAGGCAATCTGAGGTGCTTCATGATATGTTAAGAGAAGAGTAGTCAGCTTATAAAATAAGAGTCTATAAATATGTTAAGGCACTGAAGAACTATGTATGAATACAAAACTAAGAGATAAATAAAGCATTGACACTTGAGAGAATCAAGAAACTGAAAAGAGAAGGCTAAGAGGGAAAAAACAGGGCAAGAAAGAGCTTGGGAGAATTATAGGACTCGTACAAGGTAGCAAAGGTTTGGGTGGAAGTATCCACCAAGACTTCAGAGAAATGATGTATTCATTTGACATTTTGTTCTTTTTTTTCTTTTATATATGCATTTTTTAAATGTTTTCAATTACAACGGGCATAATATTATATTGGTTTCAAGTGTATAACATAGTGATTAGACATTTTATAGCTTACAGAGTGATCACCTGATAAATCTTGTACTCACTCGACACTATGCATAGTTACTCAATATTTTTACTATTTTCCTTATGCTATACTTTACATCCCCATAACTATTTTGTAACTACCAATTTTTACTTAATACTTTCCCCTTTTCATCCCCAACTCTCCTCTCATCTGGCAACCATCAAAATCTTCTCTGTATCTAAAAGTTTGGTTCTCTTTTGTTTGTACATTTATTTTGTTATTTAGATTCCACATATAAGTGAAACCATATGGCATTTGTCTTTCTCTGACTTACTCTACTCAGCGTAATACCCTCTAGGTCCATGCAAGTTTTGCAGATGGCAAGATTTCATTCTTTTTATGACTGAGTATTATTCTATTATCTATATGTACCACCTCTTCTTTATCCATTCATCCATCGATGGACACCCAGGTTATCTCCACATATCGGCCCTTGTTAATAATGCTGCAATGAACATATGGACTCACATGTCCGTTTATAGTAGTACTTGGATTTCTTCAGATAAATACTCAGAAGTGAGATTGCTAGGTTCTTCTTTGTCTCTTATTATAGCCTTTGTTTTAAAGTCTATTTTGTCTGATATAAATATTGCTAACTCAGATTTTTTGTTTCCATTTTCATGAAATATCTTTTTCTATCCGTTTACTTTCAGTCTGTGTGTGTTTTTTGATCTGAAGTAAGTATCTTGTAGGCAGCATATGCAAAAGTTTTGTTTTTTTATCCATTCAGCCACCCTATGTCTTTTAATTGGAGAATTTAATTCGTTCACATTTAAAGTAATTGTAGCAAAGTAATAGATATATGTTGACATTTTACTTTTCATATTTTTGATCTTCTTCTTCTTCTTCTTCTTCTTCTTCTTCTTCTTCTTCTTCTTCTTCTTCTTCTTCTTCTTCAGCAATTACAGTTTTTTCTTGTCTGGAAAGTTCTTTATCTTTCCTTTGATTCTAAATGATAACTTTGCTGGGTAAAGTAATTTTGTTTATAGGTCCTTGCTTTATGTCACTTTGATATTTTGTGCCAAATTCCTTTTGGCCTGCAAAATTTCTGTTGAGAAATTAGCTGACTTTCTTATGACAGCTCCTTTGTAGGTAACTAACTACTTTTCTCTTATTGCTTTTAATATTTTCTCTTTGTCTTTAAACTTTGGCATTTTAATTACAATGTGTCTTGATGAGGACCTGTTTTGGTTCATCTTGTTTAAGACTGCACTTCCTGGGTTTGTGTGTCTGATTCCTTAGCAAGGTTAAGGAATCATTACTTTTTCAAATAATTTTTTAATTTCTTTCTCTCTCTCTCTTCTCCTTCTGGTACCCATATAATGTGAATGTTGCTACTCTTGAATTTGTTCCAAAGGGCTCTTAATCTATGCTTATTATTATTATTTTTACTTTATTCTATTTGCTGTTCTGATTCAGTGTATTCTATTACCTTTTCTTGTAAATTGCTGATTCAGTCCTGGACTTCAAATAATCTACTATTGATTCCCTCTAATGTACTCTTAATTTCAGTTATTGTATTCTTCATTTTGGATTTGTTCTTCTTTATACTTTCTATCTCTTTTTGAAGTTTTCACTGATATCATTGAATATTCTTATAAGTAGTGTTCTGAACTCTGCATCTTATAGATTGCTTGTCTCCATTTTGTTTAGCTCTTTTTTTAGAGCTTTGTTCTGTCTTTTATTTGGGACATTTACCTTTGTCTCCCTATTTTGGCTGCTCCCTATGTTTGTTTCTATGTATTAGGTAGGCTGCTATGTATCACAGTTTTAGTAGAGTGGCTTTATGTGATAGGTGTCTTGTGGGCCCAGTGGCACAGTCTTCCTGGTCACCTGAGTCAGGTGCTCCATGTGTCTCCCTTCTATGGGTTGTGTGTGCCCTCTTATTATAGTTGAGGCTTGGTTGCTGTTTGCATGTCAGTGGGACGGGTTAAGGGTTGACCTACAGGTTGGTTAGTTGTGAGTACTGGTCAGTGAGGGGCTGACCCGAAGGAGTAGGATTTGCTTTAGGAGGGCTTTGGTACCTGCCCAGTCTCCCTTATGAAGTATGTCATTCATGAAGGCATTGGGTGGTGCTCTGTCTTGGTTTGAAGTAAGCCAGCCTCAGGGACGTCTGGGAGTTGCCCTGCTGCAGGCCAAGTTTAGCCACAGCCTGTGCCCTACTCAGGGTCACTTAGAATAAGCCACAAAGTAATTCACAGATGGTTACCAGCAGAGCTAGATTTTGAGGTGCCTGGAAGAAGCCAGCCCTCAAACTGAAGTCAGCTGCCACTAATGCTGAGCTTGGAGCTTCTCAGCAAGAAATACCAAGCACAACATAGCCAGATGATGCTTACTTGGGGTTTCTGAACCTTTGAGAGATATTAGAAAAGTCTTCAGCATGAGCCAAGACAGGCAAATTGTATGGAAAAGGCACTGGAAGAGACTTGGTTGGCCCTGAAAATTGGGTGTTGTGGGATTTCAGGGAATCACCAGGGCAGGGTGAATGGTGTTAGACAGATTGGTGGAGACTCAGATATGGTGCCCACCTAAGTCTGTATGCTGGGTGAGGGGAGGGCTCAGCAAAGAAACAATGGGTTTCTTCCAGCACTTCTGTCTGGGAGAAAGCTGTTCCTCCAGGCCTCGTATTGAAGCCAGACAATTCAATTACCCCCTATATGTTCCCAGGACCTTTCAAGCTGCTGCCTCAGTGGTGGAGCTCAGACCTAATGAGTCTGTCAGTGAGTAAGTCCCTGTACAGGCCCTTTCATAGGAATGCCTGTGACTCTAGCAGCCCTCTATCTCACTCAGCCACTGGTTTTCACAGCCAGAAGTTGTGGAGGCTTCTTTTCCCAGCACTGAAATCCTGGGCTGGGGAGCCTGGTGTGGGGAATGGGACTCCTCACTCCTCAGGAAGGACCTACACAGCCAAGATCTCCCTATTTTTAATTACCATAGATGGGTGTGGGACCAGTCCATTTCTCATCCCTGGCTCTCCTACCAGTCTCTGTGTGGCTTCTTTTGTATGGTCTTAGTTGTAGGACTTCTGTTCACCTAGACTTTAGTTAGGTTGTTCTGTAGCGTACTCATAATTTTAATTTGGTTGTAAGAGGATTCAACCACAGAGTTTAACTACTCCACCATCTTGACTGATAAATCTTCTTACATCTCTCTCTCACACACACAGGAATCATCATAAAAACATAAGAACTGGAATTCCAATATTTTGAGTTGAGAAAAATGCCACAAGAAAGGATGTGAAATGCAGTAGATTTTGAAAATCACATAACAGCAACCCCAAAGGAAATATATTATTTTGGCTATTAGCCAGAACTAACTTCGATTTTACATAAACTTTTTGTTAGGTAACTAAGACACTCTATCTACTGAACTATTATTAAAGATCTAAGTAGGTTTCAGTGAGTTTCTGCTAGTCTACCAGCTGAATGAGATGAGACAAAGAAGAGGATTAGATGCCTGTATCTTGTGAATTTCTAATTCTAATCTTCACTTTTTTTCCTCATAGATTCTTTATTAATTTTTTTAAAGATTTTATCTTTTTCCCCTCCCCTCTGGTAACCAATAGTCCATTTCCCATGTCCATGAGACTCTGTTTGTCCTGTTCATTTGTTGCTTTTAGGTTTATATACCACATATAAGTGATATCATGTGATTTTCAACTTTTTCTGTCTGGCTTATTTTGCTTAGTATGATTATTTCAAAGTCTATCCATGTTGTTACAAATGGCAATATTTCATCTCTACTTATGACTGAGTGATATTCCTTTGTATATATGTGCTACAGCTTCTTTAGTCAATCATCTATCATAGGACACTTTGGTTGCTTCCATGTCCTGGCCACTGTGAATAATGCTGCTATGAACATCAGTGTGCAAATATCTTTTTGGATATGGATTTTCAAATCTTTAGGGTAAATACCCAGGAGAGGGATTGCTGGATCATATGGTAGATCAATTCTTAGTTTTCTGAGGTGCTCCCATGCTGTTTTCCATAGTGACTCTACCAATTTTCAATCCCATCAGCAGTGTATGAGGATTCTTTTTTCTCTGCTTCCTCTCCAATATTTGTTATTACTTGTCCTGTTGATTATAGCTATTCTAACAGAAGTGAGATGGTATCTCATCATGGTTTGATTTGCATTTCCCTAACAGCTAGCAATGTTGAGTATCTTTTCATATATTTGTTGGCCATTGTATGTCCTCTAGGGAGAAGTGTCTATTTAGGTCCTCTGTCCATTTTTTGATTGGGTCATTTGTTTTTTTGTTGTTATTGAGTCATATGAGTTCTTTGTATATTTTGGATATTAGGCCCTTATTGGAGGCGTTGCTTGCAAATCTATTTTCCCATTCTGACGGTTGCCTCTTTACCTTGTTGATGGTTTCTTTTGCTGAGCAGAAGTTTTTTAGTTTGATATAGTCCCATTCATTTATTTTTGCTTTTACTTCTCTGCCTTTGAGGTCAAATTCATAAAATTCTCTTAAAGTTCAAGGTCCTTGAGTTTAGTTCCTATGTTTTTTTCTTTGTATTTTATTGTTTTAGATCTTATATTTAGGTCCATAATCCATTTTGAGTTAATTTTGGTGTGTGGTGATAGACAACAGTCTAGCTTCATTCTTTTGTAGGTGGCTTTCCAATTTTTTTGGCACCATTTATTGAAGAGGTTTTTCTTTCTCCACTGTATGTTTTTGGCTTTTTTGTCAAAAATTATTTGCCCATATAAATATGGGTTTACTTCTGGACTCTCTATTCTGTTCCACTAGTCCATGTGTCTATTTTCTGCCCATACCATGCCATTTTGATTATTGTCATTTTGTAGTATAATTTGAAGTCGAGCAGAGTGATGCCTTCAGCCTCGTTCTTTTTTCTCAGGATGGCTTTGGCAATTCGGGATGTTTTGTGCTTCCATACAAATCTTATGATTTTTTGTTCTATTTCTTTAAAAAAAGGCCAATAGAAGATTGCATTAAATCTGTATATTGCTTTAGGTAATATGGCCATTTTAACTATGTTGATTCTTCCAATCTAGAAACTTGGAATAGCTTTCCATTCCTTTGTATCTTTGATTTCTTTTAATACGGTCTTGTAGTTTTCATTATATAGGTCTTTCATATGTTTCGTTAGATTTACTCCTAGGTATTTTATTTGTTTTGTTGCAATTGCAAAAGTAATTATTTTTCCACTTCTTTCTTCCTTTTATAAGGACACCAGTCCCATAGGGTCCAGCCCACCATGATGACCTCATAAGTAACTTTGTCACCTCTATAAAGACCCTGTCTCCAAACACCATTGTGTGATGAGATTCTGGGGGTCAGGGCTTTAACATATGAACTGGGGACAGTTTGGCTCATGGCAGAGGACAGGACAGGCAAAATGTGGGGGGAAAACGCTCCCATTGGGGCCACAGCGAGGTGGCATGGAGCCCCACCAAGGAGATCAGTTCTCAGAGATATTAATTAATTAGAAAGGAATCGGAAAATCTACTGCTCATTCCTGAAAAGTTATAGTTGCGAAACGGAGCCGTGAGTGGAGCGGCTCTAACCCTAACCCTAATCCTAACCCTATCCTTAATGTTGTAGATTTTTGAAAGTTAATTTTGTATCCAGAGACTTTACTGTATTTTCTTATTGTTTCTAGTAGTGTTCTTGTGGCATCTTTAGGGTTTTCTATATAGAGAATCAAGCCATCCTCAAAGAGTGAGAGTTTGACTTCTTTGTTTTCTATTTGGATGCCTTTTATATCTTTCTCTTGTCTGATTGCACTCACTAGGACCTCCAATGTTATATTGAATAGCAGTGGCGATAGTGGACAGCCTTGCCTTGTTCCTGATCTTAGAGGGAAGGTTTTTAGTTTTTCACCATTGAGTATAATGTTGGCTGAGGGTTTGTCATATATTGTTTTTATTATGTTAAGGTACTTTCCTCTATACCGATTTTGGGAAGTGTTTTGATCATAAATGGATATTATACTATATCTCTGTTCCTAATAAAGGTTGCACTCCTCTGCTTTTATCAGCCTGTTAGTCACCTTACTCTTAATTATGTCTTTTTTTTTTTTTTTTTTTTTTGTCATTTTGTTTTAGGTGAGCTGACCCCTTTCAGTATTTCCTGTAGTGCAGGCCTTGCAGTGGAGAATTCCCTCAATTTTTGTTTGTCTGCAAAGGTCTTTATTTCTCCTTCATATCTAAAGGAGAGCCTAGCTAGATAAATTATTCTTGGCTGGTAGTTCCTTTCATTTAATCTTTTGAATATTTGATTCTACTCCTTTCTGGCTTGTAAGGTTTGTACTGAGACATATGATGATAATCTAATGGGTTTTCCTTTATAGGTTACTGTCTTCTTTCCCCTGGCTGCTCTGATATTTCTGTTTTTGTTGTTGATTTTTGATAACTTTAATACAATGTGTCTTGGTGAAGGCATTTTTGGGTTGAGATAATTGGGTGTTTTATTGTCTTCTTGAACTCCAAGTTACAGCTTATTCCTTAGATTTGGGAACTTCTCGTCAACTATTTGTCTGAAAATACTTTCTAGTCCTTGCTCCTTTTCCTCTCCTTCGAGAATTCCTATTATTCTTGTTTCCTCTCCTGATGGCATCAGCTATTCTTGTATTTTACTTTCATTATTTTTCCTTCTTTGGTTTCTCTCTTTTTCTTTCTGATCTATTTTCAAATTTCTGTCTCCGATAACACTGATCTTTTCCTCCATTTGGTTGACTCCAAGCTTGTTATTTCATTTTTCAACTCTTGTAGTTTGTTCTTTATCTTCAAAAGTTCTTTTTGGTTCTTTTTGAGGATTTTAGTCTCCTTGCTAAAGAACTCATTCTGTTCATCTAGTTGTTTTTTCAATTCTTGAAATTGTTGATATGATTCATTTCGGATCTCACTGAGTTTTTTCAGAAGTACCATTCTGAATTCTCTGTCATTTAAGTCATATATTTCTGTGTCTGTAAGCTTATTTTCCGGAGATTTTTCTCTTTCTTTCTGAAATACCTTGTCACTTTGGTTGTTCATGGTGTTTAATGAACTACTCCGCCTGGGCATTAATGGAAGTGTATTCTGCTGTTTTTCTAGAATGGTTTATTATATAAAGGTCTCTCTTTAGCTTGTTGCAAATAAGATGCTTTTCTTTTGGTTTCCAGTAGGTGGCGTCTAAGACTCTTGGATCTCTGCTTTACATAAACTCTTAATAATGTCTTTTTATTCCTTATAGGTGTTTAATCATGCTCGCTACCTTCAGTCTCAGTTTCTGTCAGTGTTAGCAACACCTTTGGTAGCATTTGTTCAGATTCCTCTGGGGTTCTATGGTAACTGGTCTCAAAGATTATGGAGAAAGGGGACCTCTGAATTGGGGAACAGAGGCTGTGGCTCAGCCTCGGTTTTGCAACCTTGGCTGGTAAAAATCAACTGTTATTTTTCTGCCATCCTGCTTCTCTGCTTTCTGCCATCCTGCTTCTCTGCTTTCTGCCCTGATGACTGGGCCCTGCCACCAGCCGGGTGGAGCTTACTGCACTTCTAGGTGGGGCTATTTAGGGAAGTCGCCACACTTTCTCCTTTCCCCTCTTCCTACAGGGAATTCCAGCTGGGAGAGGCAGCTTCTTTGTTTCTCTCAGTCCACCGCCCGACCCTGAGTTCTGACTCATGGGCAGATCCCATGCTCAGATGTGCTGGTGTGCAGTTTGGGTGTTTTTGGATGAATTTTAGATATTCAGCTTATTGTTGTTTCAAGGGGAGAGATCTAGGGACTTCTTTCACTCCACCACGTTCAATCCAATCTCCTAACCTTTTCTGAACACCTTTGAATGTGTCATTCAGGATCTGTTAGTCCTCTTAGTGAAATGAAAGAAGTAATTCTTTTCAATTATATTACTTTACATGTTTCTCTTTAATCATACCTTTGGCAGTATAATTTTCCAGACACTTTTTTACTTATTGAATTAGTAGTTAAAACAAGTGTTACTGCAATTAAATAGGACATGACCTAAATCTGATAGATAATTCGGAAATTATACTTCCTCATGTAATTATTAAATTGATTAAACACGTATCTAAACCCATCTAATAATTACAGTCAACTCTTTATTATTCAGGAACTGTATATTCAAGTTTGAGATCAAATATATTACTCCTCCAACTGAATATATTATTTTGATCAATTAGGTAGTCCATTATTTATTAATTCATAACTTTGAAGACTTTTCTTTGTTATGAAAACTGTGTACAGAATTAATAGTAGATATTTTAGGTATTTGCATTTCCATTGTTGTTTGTCTATACTTGCTGAACCTTTTTATAATAAACTAATGAATAAAAATTAATATTTATTTGATTTCAAGCATTCTTAAACTATAAAAATATGACTGTATTTTGCATTAGAAAATTGTGTTTGTTTTTCACATTTCTATGAACTTTTTATCATAATGAGTACAGAGTAAGAAAACATCAGAATGGTGATGGAAAGTGTTCTGGTACTGCTTAAGATGTATAAGATGTAGAAAGCATTGTTTAAAAGATGATTAGAAATTTAAACAAAGTTTTTTTTTTTTTTTCATAACACCACAGACCTTTATAAATTACCGTGTCTATAAGGAGAAATGCTTTGTCTATCTTCTACATTTTGTATCCTCAACTTGTAACAAAGAGAGAGCTCTTAACATTAGTTAAAATAGAATATAGTTTTTTACTTATTCAAGTAGAGGAGACTGACAGTCATTCTACTATTTCTATAGCAGAGTCAAGATTAAGATTAAGGATAGAGATAAGGTTGGATTGAAAAATCTGAACATTGAAAAAAATATTAATAGGCTATATATGATGAAATTATTTCTTTAATTCTTTGAACTTAAATATTTAGATAAATAAAAGATTAAAAACTCACAAATAAAAATTAATAATATAATTACTTTAATTCTTATTTCATTAGTATAAAATACAACTGATGGTAATATCTTGGGAGAAAACAATGATTCAGACATGATAATTCAAATTTTCAGCAATATAATACACATGGAGGGAAGGCTTCCAGGGTCTTGTCTGGGATGTGAACCTGTGTTTATGGTTTCCCAGCGACCAACTAGTCTGGCACTTCATGAAGTAACTCTTTGTTACTTGGATGAGAGTTACAAAAATTAGCCAACATCTGGGTTTTTAAATAGTTGGGTAAATGATTACTTTCTCAGGAATTATGTGGAGGAGCTGCTATTTTCTAACAGGTACTTTAGTGGCCATAGGTGGACTAGAGGCTGGCTACTTTATGGGCTATGTTGTAATCACTGAGGAGAATGTACAGTGTCCAAGTAGGGATTGAGGCTTGTGGATTGACAAATAGAGCAAATAAAATAGTGCAGGAGGAGCCATAATGTAGAATGTAAAGAAGGGCTCCCAGAGCCATGCCAAGAGCACTGGGCGCTTACCAACATTAAAGAAAACCTGAAAGTAATGTTAACCTGAAACCAACAGTTAACAGAAGTTATTTAACTATTAGATCTTAAAATATTTTTGAATGTTTAAAGTGAATAAAAACCACAAATGGGCAAAGGATGCTAAGGCCAACTTGGTAAGAACAGAGAATCTTTGCCCTTTGTCTTCTTTCCTACTTCCAGTTGTGCATAAGAAATTCAAAACCACAGGTCTTAATTGCATCCAAAGTCATTTAAAAGTTTCTTCTTAATTGAGACAGGTATATTAGGAGACTTTGTTCTTTTTTCCTATCAGTTATCCTGAAAGAGAGTACATGTCTTATCAACTGGCTTTGAAGAGGAAACAAAGCAAAACAAAAACTAAATGAACCACATATTGACAGCATCCTCAATAACATAATCTTTTTGGTAAAGAAATTAAAAGTATTTTCTCAGGATACTAGAGCTGTGGACCTCAATTCTGAAAGAGCTTAGTTGTTTTTTTATTTGTTTGTTAATTTTCTTATGGAAGTGCTGGTTTTCCTATTGATTTTTCAATCTCTCCTAAGTATACCTTCAAATGTCTACGTAGTCTGCCATATAATCTATAGGTCCATGCTGATAAAGTCATCTACACCTGTCAATCAGAAAGGATTTATTAAACACAGGCTATGTACCTGGTATTCCAAGAAATAAAAAAGTGAAGGACACATACATTGCTCTAAAACAATGACCCAACATTTTTTTCATAATCAACAATAAGACTGTGTGAATATAAAAAGGAAGAATACTATCTGGTAAAAAAGTATGATTTCTCTAGTTGCTTAAAGAGAATGTGGAAATATTAACAATAAATTTGTCATATTGAGTCTTCGGGCATAGAACATTTTGTTGTCTCATGTTTTTCCCTGCTTTGAAGTTTGTCAGTTAAACTTTGAGAGCGTATGTCACTCTATTTTTTCAGCACCTTTTGGGTGACACTGATTTTTACTTTTTCTTTAGTCTAATTTTTAGATTATAACCTCATGTATGTTGGTACTACTGGTTTTAGGAATAATGTGATGTTACCATATCTGATAGAATAAATAATATTTGCGACCCTAGCATTATTCCTTTCTTCTCTATTCTTTAGTGCCTTTGGAGAAATTTGAGAATATAAATATTTTCAGCCTTAATCCATGGCAATTTACAAATATAAAATAAAACTTTAATTAAATACATTCATTTTACTTTCTAGGTGTGTTTGGCTATGTGTATTGGAGATATGGCATGAGGTAACATCCTATATACAATATGCCATAAGTAGGATGGAATCTATAATCACTACTATCTTCTAAGCATCCTCTCCCAAGGTTTTAGTTTACTCTCAGATCTAGTTGGGTTATTATTTCTCCATTTCTCCAAATAAGGTGATTGAATTTTCTATTTTGCAAGCTGCTAAATTCTGCTGTGAATTCTAGCTTCAAAATGGACATGTCTTTCATTCCCCATGATTCAGTCAGTTTTCACAGGTCACTTTGCTATGAAAATTGAAAAATAAAATAAACCCACAGGCAAGAAAGTGTGATAGGGCAGTAACAAGCAAGAAGACAAGGTCACTTCTGGATATTTGTCCAAAGAAAATCAAAACAATAATTCGTAAAGATCTATGCACTCCAATATTCATGGCAGCACAATTTGCAATAGCCATGATATAGAAGTAACCTAAATGCTCATCAACAAATGATTGGATAAAGAAATTATGGTTCATATGTACAATGGAATATTACTCAGCCTTTAAAAAATTAAATCCTACCATTTGCAATGACATGGATGGACTTAGAGTTTATTATGTTGAGTGAAATAAGTCAGACAAAGAGAAATACCATATGATTTCACTTATATGTGGAATCTAAGAAACAAAAAGAACAAACTAATCAAAAGCAGAATCATAAATATAGTGGACCATTTGGTGACGGACAGAGGGGAGGAGGGTTGGGGTGCTGGGAGAATGAGGTGAAGGTTTAAGGAAGTACAAATTAGTAGTTGATAGTTGGTCATGGGGATGGGGGACATGGCAGAGAGAATGCAGTTAGCATTAATGTGATGGCTAGGTAGAGGGCCAGGGATGGGAGGAAGCAATTGGGGGTATTGTTTTATGAACTATACAGATGTCTAACCAATGTACTGTATACTTAAAAGTAATGTAAATAAATAAATAAATAAATAAATAAATAAATAAATAAATAGAATAAAAATGGAAAAAAAAAGAAGAAGAAGAAGAAGAAGAAGACAGGGTCAAGCCACAGGATAGCATATCTGCCACAAATATCCAGGTATAGAAAGATAGATAATAGATAGATAGATGATAAATAGATTGATTGATTGATTGATTGATAATTCTATCAAATATCGGTTGGCATATTTCTCTGCTATTTGCTAGTCACCTAATAATATTAGTGAGTGTCTGGGCCTAAATGCTTATTCTCATTCTCTCTCAAAAAAAAAAAAAAATGCAAACTACCTAACTTATGTCTGATCTGTTTTCTGTTAAAAAAAGAATGTCTTTGTTAGACTGTGCCACTAACTTCTTTGTAATGGACATTTCTTGGAATTTTCCTGAGGAGAGAAAAATGTTTTTGCTTTTTCTGCGACTTTTTTTCCTTTGTTCTTTTCTAACCACCCCTCTAAAAAAAAAATAGATCTCCTAACACATTTCAAGAAAAAAGACTGTGTACTTGAAAATAAATAAATAAATAAGTAGGTAAATAATCGGTACAATAAATAAGATTAGAACCCTTTGTGGGAATTTTGGAACAACTGAGAAAGGGAGAGAGGGAGACAATGAGATCTGTAGCAAGCAAACTGAGTCATGATTTGCATCTATTCATTTACCAGTTTGTTTATTTTTAGTAGGGAGCAGTTAGTCATTCAGGATAAAAAGAAAAGCTTTGACATTCTGTTGTTATTTCCTTTTACAATTCAATAAGATTTTTATTTGGGAGTTTTAGGAGATAGTCCTCAAAGTGTTTTTTGTAGCTAGTTGCCAAGGGCTCTATTAAACATTCTCCCCTTCTTTTGATCTGATAACTTCCCTTTGATATTTGCTCATTGGCCAACTAGAGAAAAGTGAACGAATTAATGATGGGCTTTTTTCAATGTTTCTGCTTCTTCTACAGATTGTCATTGACTCTTTTAGTATAAATACTTATTCTAGAGAATTTCCTTTCAGAAGCTCTACCTAGAGACTTACAATAAAAGTTCATCTATGCCTATAACAACAGTATTATGCTAAACTAAGGTGGGGAGGTGGAGAGAGAGAGAGAGAGAGAGAGAGAGAGAGAGAGAGAGAGAGAACATAATGTTGGGAAACTTATTTACTTCAGTTTTCTCTTTTCTAAAGAAAGGGGGCTAAAGCTAATATTCCTAAACTTTCTTTTCTATTTCTAAATATTTTCTCATATGCTTATGCACACACACTTTCTCTCTGCTTTTCTTACCAGTTTAATAGCCAATTTATAATGAAAATAACATTTTTAAATTCGTTGAAATACTATTACATTGTGTTCCTTTCTTTTTCTAATAGTTGATTATATATCCAATATACATAGCTTACTACGGAATATTTTAATTTGTCAGTAATACAGAAACATTGTTTTATGAAGATGGATAAAATAAGCATAGACATTAGAATAAAGTAGCTCAGGGACTGTTGGTAACTGAACAAGTTACTTGACCTCTCTGCTTCAGATTCTTCATTTGTGATATACATCTAATAGAGCTACTGTGAGAATTAGGTAAAATCAACTGACTACGTGTGTGTGTGTGTGTGTGTGTGTGTGTGTGTGTGTGTGTTGTATTAATTCTTCAGTGTCATACACTTTATTAACTATTTAGATACCTTCTCTTTCTTAAGTCTCGTTAGAATGATCCTCTTGGTTGAATCTGGACCTTGGTACTTTATGTGTTAATTAAATATGTATGTAAGTAAATTTGGAAAAATAAGTGTGTGCATGTGTGTATAAAATTTAAATACATATATGCATGTATTTTAATACATGAATACACACATACATAATTTTTTTTGCTAAGCTTATGGATCTTGGATCAGTGAAGAGTAAATAAATTTGTACTTGTAGGTCTGAATTCAAAATTTCTATAATTTATTTGTTCTTTAAAGGCAGTAACAATATTCTTTAGATGTTTAAATAATTGATTATATTATATTAATGAAAAATGTTGCCACAGAATAAGAGTGCTCTCTTTAGCTCCTATTTCTAATCATTTGCTTAACCTGTACATTTTCACAATTCTTTAGAGTATGAACTGATGACAGAGTCTCACATATTCTGGGTATGATATTCCACTCCAGGCAATTGCTTTTTGAAAAGTAATTGTGACCTGTGCCCTGGCCTCTAGGATAACTGGGTATAACCCCTTATGCACCATCATATGTTTAGCATAAGTGTAACGTTTCATTGCATAATCCATAGAGCTTTGCAATTTGTCTGTAGTTGACACTTGAAAGATCTTTCTCTCTAGTATTTTTCCCACTGGATTGGAAAGATCATGCTGATCTTTAATAAACCAGATGCCAAGAATTTTATTATCATTATCTTGGTTGTACTTGAAACTATCTTGACAATTTGATAATTTCTACAGGGCTCTTGACAACTCCAGCAACAAGTCAATTTGAGGTTATGTTTTCTTGACACTGCAGCTGTGCTAAAGGAATCTCCTTATGCAGAAGTTCATTAATTTGTTTATTCAGAGTGAAAAAAATATTAACATTTTTTATTACTCAGTATTCACTATACTCAAGCCACAAATCTAAGCACAGGAAATATAGATCATACCATGCAACTAGGGAGCTCATATCCTAGTGGAGTGGCTATAACAATTCAAGCCACAGAAAATATGACACAGAGTATAAAATTATGACCACAGAATTCGGAGAACATATGTCATAATGATCTACTTATTATGGGGAATTAAGAAAGAAGTTTTGAAAAAAAAATAAAGCTGGTTTTTGAATAAATGAGTAAAAATATAATTCAATGGAAAGTCAAAGAACATTGCGGGTAAAGGAGACAATATATGTAGTAACAAAGTAGGTGAAGGGAGAAGCGAACATTTGATAAACTGAAATAAGTCTTACATGGTTGAAGCCACCAGAAAAAAAAAATAGAAAAAGGTAAAACTAAAGATATTTTGAAGAATTGAACTCATGAAGCACCTTATAAACCCTGCTAAGGTTTTGGTCATTATTTTAAGGGCCTGGGAAGCCAATAAAAGATTTTACATGTATGGATGTGTGGACGAGTGACATAAGATAAGGTTAGCTTATTAGTTAGAAAAAAAAAAAATCACTCTGGCTACTTTGTGAAAGAGAAAATCAATTAAAAGAGAGAAAGGGTGTAGCTAGTGGACCATTGCTCGAGGCCAGACAGAGATAATTAAAAAGGATTTAATTTATAAAAAAGGTATAAGAGAAGTAGAAACGTTGGAAATACTTTAATGAAATAAAACCTGAAAATGTTATTAAGGTATTTTGGGGAGAGGGTAGACAAAAAAGACAATGTCAAAAATAATTCCAGATTTCTGGTTTGTGTACTTGGTTTTCTGGCCATGTCATTTTATCGATATAGAAAATACTAGAAGAGTTATAAGGGTTAAGATTATGAAGTTCTTTTGTGGAAATATTACATTTTAGTTTCATATGCAATATCCAGTTGACAAGTTGGGTATAGAATTAGAGAAATATGATTTGAAACTCAGAAAGATGTCTAGGATATAAAAGTGGGTGTGTGTAGAGTAGTAAATAATCATTGATTCCATGAATGTTTGTTATATTGCCTAATGGAAAAAAAAAAATAGAGCAACAAGGAAACATGCTCTAGGTCAAATCTTAAAGAACTTCAAGGTACATTTACTATTTTGAGAAGAATAAATAAACAGAATACAATGAGAAGAATGTCCAGAAGATATAGGGAAAGTATCAGAATTATGGTGTCATAGAAAATAAGACAAAGAGAATTTCTAGAAGAAAATCAATGTTAACAGTATTAAAACTTACAAAAAGGTGAAGTAAATAAGAACTGAATTGAATACGTATTGGTTTTAGTGACAGGAAAACCATTTTTACCTCAACAAGAGACATTTCATTGGAGTAATAAGAGCAAAAAGACAGATTAGAGTAGGTTGGAAAGTTCTTGGGAAATAAAGAGTCTATGATGTAAGAGAGTTTGTTAAAGAAGTTTGATGGTGAAGAGAATCAGAGAGATAGAACATTAGTTAGAAAAGGAATGGAAATGGAACTATTGCTTTCATGAATAACAAGAGGGCAGTATCTGGAAGCGATTTGGCTTGGGAGATAGGTCAAAGACTGGAGTTATTTTATGAGAACACAGAAAACGAAGTGGTTATTCTGACTTTCATGAAGTCCAGTAAAATAATGTTTCACAGAAACAGAATAAGAGATTTAGGCAAGATATTAGAAGACATACTTGAATATAAACACTGATGCTTTGGAGGGGCTTAGTCTGTTTTCTTATTTATTTCGAAAGAAAGCAAACCTCTTGGTTTTGTTTGAATGTGGTCTCACCCAGAAGGAAGAAAATGGAACCGATAATTATCTTCATAATTTTCCTTTCATTCTCTAATTCTGAATACCAAGATGACAGAATATTAGTTTCTGATAATAAACAGACATTCTTTTTTTTTTTTTTAAACGAGTACATCATGTCCTGACTTTTTATAGATTTTGGTTAAGTTCTTCTTCAGATCATAAAAAATGTCAGTAACAATAAGATGCCGGAGAATTTGAAACTCATTCCCGCTAAGATATTACATATAGGTATCTCTGGACAAAATGTTTACAGGCAATGGTTATTTTCTTGCATTCAAAAAGAGATTTATATCTATACTGGCACACATATTTGAAATGAAGAAATATTCTTTCAAAATATGTGATTTCTCAATATCTTACATATGAAAACATTGACATAAAGCCATGCACTATGTTATTTCAATGTGAGATCTCACCTAAGGCTTTTAAAGAATATATGCATAGAATACAATGCAGAAAATGTCACAATAAACTTTACATATATGGAATTAATCACATAACCATTGGGCAATATAATTTATCTATTTAATACTGGTCCAACTTATTTGCCTTCAACAACCATATAACAAAAGGCAGTACTTATACCAACTGTTGTTTTTCCATATAAAATTAAAAGTTTAAGAAAAATAAAACACAAGAAGGAATTACATTTTTTTACCTTAAATATCATAATTATAGAATGAGACATATGACATATAGTGGCTGTCATAATTTTGTTAAAATATTAAACAATATTTTCCTCAAGAATTATAAAGGTATGATGTTCTAGGGCATACAAAATTTTCCCATAAAAATGAAGACTTAAAACGAGGTCACTAATTTCAACTTGTTATATAGCATGTTGAATGAAGGTCAATTTAACGAAGTAGTTATTAAACTTCCTGGGACTACTAATTTAACTTTTGGAACATTCGCCAATTTAGAATTAGTTTTCTGTGCTTAAATCCAAATAACTACTTTGTATTTAGTATTACATATGTGCTTCTTTGATATGTAATAAATATTTTTATAAATTATTGTGAAAGTAATTTACATAATTGATCATATAATTTTAACTATCATTAAAAAAAGAAATGCAGTTTTATGGAAAGCAAATAGCCAGTAGACAAATAAGTTATTCTTAGCATTGGGTAAGTACAGACATTATATATAAATGAGTTACCCTCAGGCACCTTTAAATTATGCAATACTCTTTTTTCTTAGGTAATTCAAGGATTTAATGACCTTAGCAAACCAATAACAATACTGTACACCTATTAGATTATGAGATTTTGACATACTTGATTAGGGAGGAAAAGGCCTATAATTTCAAAGGAGTAAAATCTAGCCAACATGTACTGACAGGGGCCTGGGACTATTCATATGACTAGCTTGATACCAAACGTACTTAATTAAAGAGACTGAAAAATAAGACCCATCTAGGAGAGTTTATTGACTGTATTGTAGTCCTTAGGCTAGACCCAAGAAAATGGGTCCTTATGTTTGTACACACAAATTTAAAATTATGGAAATCACTAGAAACCTTGAAAAAGAGATCGCTCACACTAAACAAGGTGAAAATACCTGATCAAGAAAGAAAAAGATATTAAAAGCTAATGGACATGAACAAGCTTGGATAGATGTATTATGAGAAATGTCACATATTTACATTCCATGGAGAAGTGCAGTACACACCATATTTGGGAAGACCATCTAGAACGTGCTAATGAAGAGACATCAGCATCATTAAGAAGTTCAGTGATGGTTCTCCTCTGAACAGAATTGGGCTCACTAATAATGGATATTTTAGGGCCCCTGAAAAGAGTGGAGGCCAAATAGTAGTGCTTAGACACTAAAAATCAGGTGTGTTAGATAATTAGTATAATGCTTGAGAATTAGATTTGTAACCAAGGAGATCTGACCCACAGAGATTTATAATGATGGTTAATAAAGTTTGGCATTTTAGGGACAAAATAGATGAGCAATAAACAAGGAAACTGCTTAAGATTGCTATTTAAAAGAGAGCAATATTGGATAAACAGGTAGCTGAGGGCAGTTACATGAATGAAAAATTCAAAATCTCTTGACTAGTTTCTGGAACTGGTTCAGATTTTAGACACCAAACCCACTGATAAAAGAAGTGGCTCATTCCCCGTGGAGAAAGACTGGGTAATGACATGGCCATTATACATTGTTAACAGTTACCTTATTCCTTTCCAAAGGCCATTAACTTAAGTGCTTTTACAATGAGGAAAAGAGACTGTACACATATTTTACTGTTGGATATCAGTTCTGGATAAGCATTAACGCTCGGGTTCTAAAGCATCATCCTGTCTCTTCAATTAGATGGTATGTAAAGGCCAGAAATAAGTGGACTCCTGGCTGAAATCTGGCTTTTAGTGTGTCTATAGATTTGCCTGATGATCATTTTGCTGGTCCTTGATTATATAACTGAGATGGACATATTTAGAAGTTGGAGTAATTCTCACATTGTATCATCATGAGGAAAATCAAGCTGGAAATCTATAAACCTAGTCCCTGATCAAAGAAATAAAGAAAAACAATATTGCATTGGAATAGAGAAGGGGTGGCAGAGATTAATGCCAATCTCAAAAATCTGAAATGGTGATTCCTAGAATGTCTTTTATTCTCAATTCTTGCCCTATAGAAACTAGATGGATCCTGGAGAATGACTTTTGGTTATTGCAAGCTCAAACTCTTGTAGCTCTGATCACAACTACTGTGCCAAATGTGATACCTTAGCTAAAAGCAGGTTAATTTGGCTTCAAGTATATGGTATGTGATATTTGAATAAATAAATGCATCCATTTATATTCTAATCAGTAAAGAGAATCATAAACAATTCATATTCACAATATAAATTTTTATTTTCCCCTAAAGTGATATTAATCTTCCTATCTTTTGCCATGATATAATCCAAAGAGATTTGTACCATCTGAATAATGTACAGAACATCATATTTCTCCATTACATTAAAGGTGTAAGGATTCCTAAGAACTTTAATATTAGACTTTGTGTTTCAATATTTGCATGTTTTGCAATTTGGGCTCTGAAGCTTATTATAAGGATGACTTTGCTCTTTGCTCTGAAGCTTATTATCAGGATGACTTTGACTTTGCTCTGAAACCACCCACAGGACAAACAGCCTCTCTGTATTGACTGCGCTGTCTGATAAACCTGAATGGTTGATTAGCAACACTCCTTATACGACCAAAACTCTTTGCTCTGCAGCCCTGAACTGAGACTAGGTCTGCAGATAAATGCTTAATCATATGTTATCCATTCTTATCTGTAACCCCACTTGTTGACCACTGAGTCAGCTGAACATTGAAGGTCCAGTTTAGAAAATGAATGATATAAGTTTAAGAACTTGTTTCCTTAGCAATCCATCTCTTTGTTAGTCAGCGCCCCCTGCAACTTACATCTTTAAAAAACCCTGTCCTATGTTTACCACTTCAGAGAATGTTTTTGGCTCATGTCAAATACTTTGGTTTCTAATTTGCAAATCATATTACACTAGAGCTCTCTTAAATCTTCAGAAGAATTTTCTGGAACTTTTATTTACAGGCATCAATGTTGATCAGGCAGAAGGTGCAAGAGGTGACTAGCATGCTGGAGGCCTTGGTAAGACATATGTGGTCCAAAGGGTGGGAAACAGATCTTACAAAGATTCAGACTCTGACATTTCAGTAAAGTGTTAAGGGTCCAATGATTTAGGCCATGCCAGAACAACTTCTCCAAAGTAAGATTTATGTAACTTATATTCTCTAAACAAATGGAAAAAAAAAAAAAAAGAAAGAAAGAACGAACGAAAGAAAAAGAAAAGAAAAAGAAAGAAAGAAAAAGTAATCTAAATTGATAAAGGTGTGTGATATATCAAGGCTTTGGGGTTTTTTTGTCATTTTTTTGTTTTGTTTTGTTTTGTTTTTTTTAGGTGAGGCAACCCTTGGTTGACCTCACATATTGCAGGGACCTTGTCAGCTTACAATCTAGAAAGAAAGAAAGAAAGAAAGAAAGAAAGAAAGAAAGAAAGAAAAGAAAAGAAAACACAAAGCCTGGAAGGACTCTTTGAGTTCTGGAGATAATATTATCTCATATATATAATATATATCTTCTATACCTTGGGATACTATTCTTTTCTTTATCATGGATGATCTAAAAGGCTTATCGCTTTGAGTTGGGCCTGAAACAGGGAAGAGAAGGTCCAGGCTATATAACAAGCAGTACTACCATTTGAACCATATATTCTGTAAATAATATCTGGGTGTTCATGGTGGAAAAAGACACTGTGTGAAATTAGAGTAGGTGCAATCAGGACAAGTACATATGGACTCTTGAGTTTTTGGAGAAAGGCCATCCCATTTGGTGCAGAGAAGTATATATCTCTGAAAGAAAGCGTCTGGACTTTGAGCTCTACTGAAGAAAACATACAAGACCACAATGTATCAAGTGACCATGTATCTGAAGCTGTCCATCTCAGACTGGGCTATTTTGAACTCACAAGTTATTAATTAAAATTGATGCAGTGGTCATCTATTAGATATTGGAAACTATATATCTGGAGGGTCAAGTACAAAGTCCTGCTCAGAGGGCGCAAGCAAGTTGCATGTGCAGTTATCCCAGATTCCCTTGTAGCCGTCATGGTTGTGTCAGCATCCCTCTCTCAGCTCCCAAACACTGATCCATGAGGGTTCTGTATGACTGACATGAAAAGAAAGAAAAAGGCATAACTTGGTTTATAGATGAGTAAGCTTGGTATGAGGAAGCAATCCAAAAATAGATAGTAGCTGAAATGCAACTTCATTCAGAAGTGGCCTTCAAAGACAGTGTAAGGAAAAACCTTCCTAATGTGCAAGAACTATAGGATGGCCACCTGGTTATCCACTCTGTAGAAGGAGAAGTCACTTGAGTTTAGGATATATGTATGTTTATAGGGAGTGGAAAATGCTCTGGCTGGCAGGTCAAGGTTCTGGCAGGAAAATATTAGAAGATCAGGGACAAAGAGAACTGTGGTAGGGACATGTGCATGAAAATATGGTAGTGGATATGAATCGAGAACTTTTGTATCACATGCCCACCAGGGAACATCTACCACAGAAGAAACATCAAAGGGCCAAATAGATAAAATGATGTCTTGCTCAGCTAGCATTTCTGAGGTCTTGCTCAGCTAGCATTTCTGAGATTCACCCCAGTTCTGGGACGGTGGGCATATGAAGTTGGTGGCCACCATGGAAGAAATGAAAGCATTGCAAGAGCTCAAGAACATAAGTGTCCAATTACCGGGGCCCATCTAGCATTTGTTGCCAATCTGCCAACATGATAGCTCTATGATGCTACTCATATTTAAAAAGTGGCCACTTAGTGACAAGTTGACTACATTTGCTTTTTCTCTTCTTGAAGGGCCATTGGTTTGTTCTCTAAGAATAAATACTTATTTCAGGCTCTAGTTTATCTTTCCTGTCCATAGGACCTCTAGCCTCAGTATCCAGGGGCTTACAGAAATACTGATCCACAGGCAGAGAATTATACACAATATATCTTCCAATCAAGGGAACACTTCAAATAAGATAAATGTTGAAATGGACTTATCACCATGAGATCCACTGGTCGTATGTTATTCTGCACCATCTACAAGCAATGTAATGGCCTGCTGAAGGTGAAGCAGAAGAGATAGCCCAGAGGCAATGCCTTATAAGGATGAGGTACCATTCTCCAAGATGCAGTATAGGCGTTAAATTTGCACTTTATCTCCAAGAAAAAGAATACGTAGATCTAGGAACCAAGCGGTAGAAGCACAAGTTGCTCTACCTTGCATATACATATACACATATGCATACACACACACACACACACACACACACACACACACACACACACACACTTGTAGGGCAAGCTGGCAGGCATGAAATTCAGATAAGAGCTGATGTTACAGTGTTGCGTCTGAATTCTTCAGAGCAACAGAGTTGAAACTGGCTGATTTCCTATGTTGCAGTCTTTAGGAGAATTCCTTTTTCTTCTGGAAATCTCACTTTTTTATTGAATGAGATTAATTTCTAGAAGTTAATCTGCTCTATTAAAAGTCTCAATTAATGATTTCAACATTAATTGTATATAAAAACAAAAAGCATTCACAGCAACGTCTAGACTCATATTTGACCAAACTGGGCACCATGGACTAGAAAAGTTGCAAAATTAATTCTCACATGTTATTTTATCTGAATGACCAAATTTAAATGCATTTTCTTTTTTTTTCTTTTTTTCTTTTTTAGAGAAGAAATCTTGGAGTTTTGTTATCCTTCCCATGCCATCAGAAATAAGTTTCACAATTAGCTAAGAAGCCAGAAAACCAGATTTTTTATTATATGAGTTTTGATTGCAATAATTAGAATGAAGTGGCACACTGGGAGCTGAGATTGGTAAGAATGATTTTTGACTCCCAGATCTCCACTTATGAGATCAGAAATAAAGTGACTTCTTAAGGCTAAGGAAGTGTTAATACATTCCTCTTTCTTCATGTTTTTGAACAACAGTCTTGCTCAGAGATTGAAGTGATTTGAGGTCTCAGTACAGAGGCACACGCAGGAAACATATAAACTCTGATGGTGACAGGAAATAAGAAAACAGATCATTATCTGTTCTTTTTGTTTATCCTCTTCTTTTATTGGATCACATACATTTTGATTTTATTGTTAAAATATTTGCATGCTAGAAAAATAGAGAACTAGACTGTGTTTTAAACAAATTCAATTATATAGTTTCTGACTCAAGAAGAAAGAAATTTAGTATTTAGAGAAAGAGGAGGTAAAAGATAAAGTTGTTAATTTTACTCTCAGGTTTAGCATAAGGTTTAATTTCATTTTAAAACTAAAGTTAAAGGAAAATTCTTACCCAGATGAAATTAGGATCATTCTTAAAAATGCAGTTCATAATTTCAAATCAATGATTTAAAGAGCAATTTTCTAATACTACACTGAAATGGAGGGTAAAGTAATAGAAATGGAGAATATATGAGAAACTCCATTTGGCTTGGGGCCAGAATCATTGAGGAGGAGATAGAGTCTCGTAAAGTTCTATTGCCTTTTAAATCCACTTTCTAGCAAGGTAGACTAAACAGAAAACAACTCTACCTCATCTTGTCAAACTATTTGATCTTTCTATCTCAAACAAATGTTCTATTTAATACAATCATGTTTTTGAACTAAAACCTTGTTGTAACTGTACTGTGATTTCCTATCTATCTCCATTTAAAACAAAATAAAACTGTTCACCATAGTCTTTTTTGATTTTATGGGACTTTATATCTTGGTTTTCATGTCAGACATTTAAAGCAACGTACTCTGAAGAGTAAATCATGAAGATAAAAACAGAGCGAGATAAAATTTGATTATGAGGGGAAATAGTCAACATTTCAAAGATTAAATCATACATGGAATCATAAGGACCCTCAGGGAACTATGTTGATTTAACTAATTAGTTCTAGAAATGCATTTGTAGTGTAGTTAGAATTATCCAAACAATATTTGACATAGATCCAGACATAAGATTATGAAGATTATCCTTATTATATAGTTTATAAACAAACAAAGAGTGGTAATTTTTTTCTGTAGAAATGTTTATGTAAAATTTATGTCATCATTTACTGTTTATTTTACTGAGTGCTTTAAACTCAGAAATTTGGTAATATAATGAATATTCACTTTGTTGATTTCATTGCTCGAAAAGGTTTCATTTCTGGTGTTTCTATTTATGCATTTGCAATGGGGTATTTAAAGGATTAGTAACCTTACTTGTTTATTCTGGAATTGAAAATTTCCACCTGTTGCTTTTCAGCACACAATGTGTGTTTGTATGAATTAATTCTATCATATTGCAGTAGTTCTATCTACTTCACAGTCTATTTAGAGAAGATAATGGGTTGGCATTCTATATCATATACAGACAGTTCATAGACCTAAATGTAAAAGATACTTTTTCAAGAAAAGATAGTTGTTTACTTGCGTATTTACCAGCATTTACTAATATACAGCTATCCTGTCCTCCCACTCCACTCACTTTTTACCTGTACAGCTCCCTGCTCCTTCTTTCTCAGCCGATGAACTGTCTTACAGATGAACACCATCAAAAGACTGATATCCTCCATTAAATTAATAAGCCCACCTGTGTTGATGCCATATTTTTTTTCTTCTTTTATTGAAATAGAAGCTCTACTCCTGCCATATCAAAGAACAAAACCAAAACACTTTTATCCTGTGTTTTCACCTTTGGAATATTCTTCATAAGAGCTATCTTAAATATCTCTGAACAGCTAAATTTTTAGTACCAGTAACCTGGATCTTCTTCCTCTATTCTACCTCCTCTTCCTAAGTGACATGACAGCCCTGTGGTTAATAAATTCAAAGTTTCTGTCAACAGTTTGGAACTATCCTTGGCTCTAAACTTGTATAACTAAATGAGTACTTGCTCTCTCTACATCTTCGCATGCAAACAACTGAAATTGTGTCTTTCCTTCCCACACTTGTTTTACTAATGTAGTGTTGTTAACCTCTTAGTTACTTATGTCAAACATGTGGTGCTCTCTTTATTGTTCTTGTCATCAGCAGTCCATCCTGTCTCAGAAATAAATCTCCAACTCTCCTATTCTCTCTAGACTCAATGTCAGCTCTCTGATTTGAATCATAATCATCTCTGACTTTTACTGTTCTATTGCTGCTACTACTACTGCTGCTTCTACTGCTACTATTGCTTACTGCTATTACTGTTAGAACAGCTACTACTGCTGCTACTACTACTACTGTTACTACTGCTACTGCTAATACTGCTACCCCTACTGCTACTACTGCTATTATTGCTACTGCTACTGCTACCACTACTACTGCTGCTGCTACTGCTGTTGCTGTTATTGCTACCACTGCTGCTACAAGTACTGCTATTACTACTCCTACTACTACTACTACAATTTCTACTAACACTACTAGTGATAATACTACTAGTAGTAGTGTTGCTATTATTACTGCTAATACTACTGCATAGCTTTCTAAATGATGTTTATATCTTCCCTATGTTCTTCACAAAAGAGCATTCCCATTTTCCCATTTTCTATTTAAATAAACAAATACTATTTTAGTGAATGTTTATTGATCTTAGTATTTTAAAAAAATTCCAAAATCTAAAAGCCTTACTAAAATTAAAGGCACTGCAAAGTCAACCTCCAATTCCCCTCTAAGGGCTTACTAGGTTTCAGCTGTGTTGGCCTCGTTTTTATACTACAAATTCTTTACAGGTTACCAGATAAGATTTTGTACTTAGTGATTCTTCTGCAGGCTGTTTTCTTCTATTATTTTACATGATTGATTCCATCTTTTCCTTCAGCTCACTATAGAATTACTACTTCCTCAGTTTTTCTCTAAACATCCCATAGGAGATAGATAGTCCCCATTTATACTGTGAGATACATCATGGTTATTGCTTTTATTGTTCCTATCAAAAATTTGAAAATGTTTATATTATTATTCATTTATTTTCTATTTTCTCCACTGGAATGTAAATTCCATGAAAGTGGGGACCTTGATTTTTTTGCTCACCAGTTAATCACTAGAATCTGGTACAGTGAAATGCTTGATGTTTCAGTTGTAGTTGATGTTCAATAAATATTTTGAATAATTGATTATATCATTCTCACATGATGTCAGGTATTGATGAATTAACACCTCTCTACTCAAAGCATGGTCTCAGACCAACAGCAGGGGCATCACCTGGGAGCTTGTTAGTTTTGCAGAATATGCATTTTAAAAAAATCGCAATGGCTTTGTATGCCCATTAAAGTTTGAGAAGCACTAGATTAATGCTGAGATTTTTCTCTTGAACAGGTACTTCTTGGGAGTCTAAAATCTCTGTAACTCAGTAAGGTTAATCATAAAATGCTCTTGGAAATAAAGAGTATTCAAAAGTATTTGCAATGTGGCATATCAACTAAATTAATAAAGAGTAGATAGGAAAAATAAAGTGGTTTAGGAAAGGCTTATAGATAGAAGCTAATGAGCCATATGTAAAGAAAATCAAGACTATACAAAGAGTTTTTGTCACCAATGGTAGCTGCATAAAATTTGGCATAAGGACTAGAATACACGAAAAACAATTTTAAGTAAAACCAATAACTAAGAAGAGATATGTCTTCTCAGACATAAAAGAGAAGTGGCGAGCACAAAGACACCTAACATAGAGTGTTTAATGAGAAGTTTATAACATATAGCTGTGATTGCTGAGGAAGGGGAAGTTAACTTTAACTTTATTCTAGATGTGATTCAATGCGTCCCTCCAACACAGTTTTATATAGCATACCAAGAAACAGGCTACTGTGAAATAAAGTGTTCTATTTCCTACTGTCATTCTGAAAACACAAAATAACAAATTTCCTAAAGCATAAAAATTAAAATTGAACTGATGCCAAAAGTTGGCTTTGAGATAAACTCTTTTGTGTACTTTTTAAATAGCTGTTCAAAATGACAAGAGTTTAAGCAACCGATGTGCTAACTTTCTCTACAAGAGTAGAAACATTAATAGAAATATCAGGTGATGCTGCTGACAGTTTGTAATATTTAAGAAGAAGCAAAAAGATACCTATCAGTATATTTTGATTTATTTACTACCAATACAGTTTGGATAAAAAAGGCAGTAAAACTTTGAATATTACTAAGCTACCTAATGAATGCATTATAACCTTTCTTAACAGCTTTTTAAATGAAAATTTATTTCCCCAGCCAACGGGCCACCTAGTGTTACAAAGAATTCCTGCATGGACTTTGTTAGTGGCAACATAGGGTAATGAATACTTTGAAAGCTTTATATAGAATGCTAAATTCATTTCTCACAGCTGAATAGAAACTAAATTACTAAATTTCAAATATTCAATATACTGAACTGTAAAGTTGTTTAACCATACACGTCAAGTTCTTTTGAAATTAAATCGAATAGAATCAGGGAAAATATGCCTTTGAATTGTTTTCTCAGATCGTGTCTTAATATAAGATATAGCTCCAAATAACCCTGATGGTGCTTACTTAGTTCAACCTTCAAATATTCTGTTGTTTTGCTGACACAAAGTAAGTGGAAAAAATATATAAAAGTAAACTTAATTCCTCTTTTTCTTTGGGCATGCATGTTATGTTTAAGTTAAGGTATAAACATGTACCTCAGTGACAGTGAGATTTTTAGCATAACCTAAATAGTTTTTTACAATTTTATTTTTTGCACACAATATTTTTGTCATTTTGGATGATGCTCTTTTATCTATGGTTCCCATAAAATGCTTGACCAACTACAAGGCCAAATTCAAGTGTACCTCCTGTGGCATTAATTTTTTATTAATTTATCTGATCACATGTCAGAAATCTGTGTTAGAATACATGATTGCTGAGATCAAAGACCACATCTCATTCATCCCTGTTCTCCCAAGTTTAACAGAATGATCAACACCATTGTGACCCTCCAATGTAAAGTAATACTTCACTATGGTTGTGTTTTCCAGATTTTAGATGACAGTTCAATCTCAAAGAAGAAAATTTAATTTCCCACTTTTATTAGTCAAAATAGGCTAATATATAATGATGTATTAAAATCTGAAAGTCTTGATGGCTTAAAATAACAAAAATTCATTTCTTTTTCATGCTTTCTGTCTATCTTGGTTGGCAGGAGACTGTGCTCATTGCGGTCAGTAAAGTGCACAAGCTGATGACACACCAGTGTCCTGACAGTTGCCTGTTCCTATGCCACAGAGAGAAAATGATGAATCATATGTTAACTTATAAAGTTCTGCCTACATGTGACTAACAGCACTGCTCACATTTGATTGGTCAAAACAAATAAGAAGGCCAAACTTGATTCCAAGTATAGAGAATTCAAGGGAAGGGAGGAATAATCCTGTCATGTGCCTGAGAGTAACTGAGAATATTTGGCCAATAGCATCAATGGTCATTAGTACACCATTTTTTTTCAAAAAGCATTAGATTCAGAATATAATGATCACATTGGCAAAAGATGTGTGTGTGTGTGTGTGCGCGTGTGTGCGCATGTGTAATCAGTGCAGGTGGTAAAGGGTCAATTTTTTGTGTGAAATGCTGATAATTTTAATGTTGGAAGGTTTTTAACCCAGATGAAAAGTCCATTGCCAATTTTACTGCAGATAAAATACATATTTGTACATGAGAAATGACAAATGCATCACTGTTTTGTGATTCTTTGTGTGTTTCGTTATAATTTAATATACATTCATATATATTCATATATGTACATATGCACAGAAATACATATATTTAATATTCCTTTTCAAACTCAAGGAAAAGAAGCATCTAGAATAGCATCTTGCACCTAATTGGTGGCAATCGGTCAGTTTTTTACTCAGCCTTATTGCTAGTATAGATCAAATTCAGATTTTACATATTACTTATTGCCAAACTTTACTTAGAATCTTAAACATAATATTAAAAGAGTTTTATTTGAAAGTTCTTTTTCCTATTATGTCCAACTTTACAACTATAAGATCACAAAATTAAATTTCCTTGCAATCTTACTTCGCAAGCATCTGAAAAGTAAATATACAGAAATACATGAAAAACATACTTTCAAATAACATTTGTACCAAGAGGGAAATCTTGAATTTGACTTTTGGCATTATATACAATAAATATTATGTATTATTAACAATTATTAATAATTTTATAAATAAAATTACTAGACATGTTCCTAAACTTGTTTTGAAGCTAAAAAATTATTCTTTTGAGTGGTTATAATTTAGAAAATATAGGATTCTGAAGCCTGGAGATATCCTTATTTAAAGTATACCTACGTGTCTAAGTGCCTTGTCAAATTGAGTTATATTCTGGAAAAGAATTCATGGCGCATATACAGGTCAAATCCCTTCTATATGCACCATTGCAACAAAAAGTTCACCATAACAAAAAGTTCATGTAATTTCTGGCTGACAGCCCATGTTAGCAGAGTCCTGTAGATCTAGTGAGAATAATTCCCTAGTATTGAGTAACAGTATCAAGAAGTTTTCATCTTCAAAATCATAGTAATATTTAATTGCCAAAGGTTTAATTTTAAATGTGAATTCTTTGCTACTTTTGATTTTGTTGAGAAATAATTCGCTTTTTTCCTTGTGAAAAGTAGAGGTGAACTACTTAATTCTCAGCATTTGAAAAAGTTCCCATCATAATTCATATTCTGCAGATTTAGGAGGTTCAAGAAAGGGTGGTTTAATGCATCTGTGATCTAAAGCAGCAGTCTCCAACCTTTTTGACACCAAGGACCAGTGCTCCATGAGAATCCAATACCTGATAATTTGATGTGGAGCTGAGGCGGTGATGCTAGTACTGGGGAGAGGTGGCAAATACAGATAAAGCTTCACTTGCTTACCTGCCACTCACTTCCTGCTGTGTTGCCTGGTTCCTAACAGGATCCATACTGATCCATGGCCCAGAGGTTGGGGACCCCTGGTCTAAAGGTGTCAAAAGAGTCTGTGAATTTCTGAGATTTCATAAATTGTTTCTTTGTATATCTGCATCACTGTATTATAATAAATAGTTAAACACTAAGTGTCATTTTTTTTCTGAGATCAGAGAGTATTAACTCTGAGAAGCCAGAGACTGATGATAAGTAGATGGTTTCTTTGATATAAGGAATAGGAGCATGCTTTTTTGAAGAATTAATCATATCCGCCTGGGAATTCTCCTCCTCACTCTGCTAATCTGATCGTTACCCTTTCATGCATGTAGGCTTTTTTGGGCTCATTGCTTAAGTGTGTGGTGACATGAGAAGCAGAGTTTCACTGTCTCTGGTTCCTTAGAGAAATATAGAGAATATGCAATTTTAGGAAAATATTTGAGAAGGACAAGGCAAAGCTTTTGTCTTCTCCTGCCCACCCTGTTGTCCCTCAATCTTTATTCATCCCTCTTAGCTTGGACTACACTCTCTGGACTTCTACAACTCCCATTCTCTCAACAAGAACACACAATGTACTAAATATAAAGAGTGTATGTCTTAGACATTTGGTAGAATAGTAGTAGTATAAGATCAAGTCTCCCCACCCCGCCACAATCCATTTCATTGCTCAGAGGATAAAGATAGAAGGAGCTGTATAGAAACATCTAGAGATTCATACAACATAGGGACAGAAAAACACCTATGATTTTATTACATGTGGTTGTAGTGATAGACATTCTGTAGAAAGCCTATGGGAGAGGGACATAAAAATCACTGAATAAACTGATGAAACAATGGATTGCCAGATCAGTGATGCAGGGATGTGAAGATAGGAGAAGGAACCTGACTGTTCACCAGACTTAGGAGAAGTTTAGAAACCTGTAAATCTCAAAGAAGGCAGAGATGAGATCCAGTGAGAATAAGGAAATGGCAAAAATGAATGGACAGGAAGGATATGGTAATCTGAGAAGGACCTATAGGTTAAAGATTTGGAAGTGAGTCAATTTTACGTGGCATGGCTATGCTGCTGAGGGCTCAAACATAGTAAATTCTAAAATCACTGGAACTAGGGAATTGGGAGGTCAGTAGAATAAAAGGAATGTAAAAATTTAGGGCTGCTTTTCAAAACAATATTTTTGACTATCAGTGAATAAAGTAACTGAAAATGAGGAGGTTGGATAAAAGTAGAAAGCTTGATACCACAAACAGGCAGATTTTAGGTTGAAGAATTCTAGAATAAACTAGACTTGGTTTGCCTAATATGTAGGCTCCTGGCTATGTAATATTCATTTTCCCATTTTATCTTTCCTAAGAGAACTGTGATTTTATTTAGTGTGGCAATGTTCCCAGTTATGTTCTCATAGCCAAGCCTCTCCTAGCTAGGAGTGACTTAGACTTCTTGCCATTGGAAATAGTCAAGTGTGCATTTCTGGAAAGGTTCATTCTTTGTTTTGTTTTGTTAGTTTGTTTTTAAGGAAAACTGACTTAACTAGTCTTCACTTTTGTCTTTTGTCCTTTGCCCTTTGCTCCCTTATACAACCTGGAACATACATGCAATAACAGTGAACAGAAGCAAACTTGTGAATATGTGGATGAAGGCCATGAGTTAAGGATGTCTGAGCAGAGTTCTAGAAGGAATCTGAACTCCTATGACTTAGAAATGCCACTGTATCATCAGCCCTAGAGCTTCTTGTTATGTAGCAAAATTAACCCTTATGTTATTAAGCCTGAAAATGCAAGTTTCTATTGCAGGCAGCCAAACATGTTCTCTAACTTGGAAAGGATCCAGTTGTAATGGTATAGCTGTAGGAAAGGTATGCATGAAGGAACAAAAACCTGACTGGTATGAGTTAATGGTTAATTCAATGATTGAAAAAAGGGCCATATTTGGCTGGTGTCCTGCCATTTTCAATTTTCCTCTCTTGATGTTCAGGAATATTCATAATCAAAAGAATGTTGGAATTCATTTATGATAATCTATACTATGTCATTCAGTTTTATTAAAATGTTATTATACTGTAAAATTGATTTTAGGTTAATTTAGAGGGGGAAAAACTTGCCAGGTCACAGTCTGAATAAATTAGAGGAAGAAAAGTAGCATATGTTCTCAAAAATCTGAAAATTAGTTGCGAAGTCACAGTTAATTTAATTACCTGGTTCTACTGTCTTAGAATAATAATGAAAAATGAGAATTATAATAAAATTAGCCAAAATACAACCCATTAAATTTTTAAAGGAAAAAACGTACATGATTTAGCTATCTAATTTAAACATAATTGTTTTAAAATTAAAGATATAATTTTAATGATAATAGTCTGTTTACTTTGTAAGACCACATTTCCATTTCTATTGTGCAACATAATGAAATACATTTGTTATCTATCATTATCTCTTACACATTCAATTGAATATTTTCAAATATAGATTCTCAGATTAAGTGGATATAAAATAACATGTAACTACAGATTCCACAAAAACATATTATATAAATGTAATTGAGGCAACCAGTAATGCACGATAATTCTATATAATGTATGTTGTCAGATGTAATATTTTACTTGTGTATGGCTATACAAATTGTTGAAATGCATGATACACACATAATTTAAATTTTTGCTTGTAGGACATCTCTGTCAAAGCTAAAATCTGAGCCTGTTTTAATGTAATTTAACAGAAAATGATATTGAGAGAGACGGTAAAGCTTCCTGTCTTGTATATTGTTCAGGCCACCAATCTGCCTCTTAATGTCATTACACGCACACACACACACACACACACACACACACACACACAATTCCAATTTTTATTGCTTTAACAAACTCTATTTTCCAAATTAAAGTACCTTCAACTATAATTCAATATGATTTACTTCTAATAATTAATATTATAACCACCAAGCATCATTTAATTTAGAGTCCTTAGAATCATCAGTTAAGTAAAACTAATACTATTGAAGGCACTCTTTATAAAGTAAGCCTTCTTGCTCAGATATAATCTCTTATTACAAATTTTGAATTGTATCTATTCTAGTAAAATCTGATTATATTCCATTTCATAGTTCAGGATGGTTTCTGTACACACATTGCAGTTTCAAAAAGACTTTCTATTCTAGTCTTTTTTAAAAAAAATATTTCTTAATTATATTCTGTAGTATAGAAATCCTGGATCCAACATCAGTTCCTTACTGAAATATGTGAGTTTAAATAAACATTTTCTACTACAAAATATATTTTTAAAAAAGGAAGTCACCACTGCTCTCTAAGCAATAACAGTGTATATGATAAAAAAAAAATTAGATAAATATTTCTCACATATTCATCAGTTTCAGAACTTGGAGTTGCAACAGGTCTAAAAAATGCCACGGCCTCATAGTTCTCTATAAGTAGGCTCTATCGAATGCTTTGTAAATGCAACTGTGTCAATATATTCTTATTTTCATGTTGGAACAATTTTTTGAATCTTGTATTCATAGCAATCTGTATTTTTTCTTGAATATAAGTTCTTAAAATCTGTTTTCAAAATGTATATAATTTGTATAAAGATTGAAAATTTGATTTTCAATCAAATGTAATTTCACAACTCAGAGGTAACTTTACATTTGCTATAACTTTTTCTATGCATAAACATATTAATTTAAAACTATAATTTTATATTTCATATTGTACCTATTTATTCAATAATTATTTTTATTGTTATTCTTAAATAAAACAAGAGCTCACAAAATCTTGTCGTTGGAATGCATCTTAATGGCTATGTACTCTTGCATCCCTTTATAACTTCCTTCAAAAGTTTTTCTAGCATCATTCCAATATTGTAACATCCTTTAAAAGACTTCCGAATATTCAGAAGCTTAAGGAGAAAGACATCATTTTGCCTTAAAATTTGACATTTCATTTTAGATAGCTCTAATTGTGTGTTAGACTTTCTTCACTGTCACCTATCAGCCATAATTCTATCCTCTAAAGTTATGGAGAACAGGAAAAACTCCTCAGAGTAGGATTATCTTAGCTCCAGGGTAAGCAGCTATCATTTCTTCAATGACTCTATATATTGGTATCTATCTCTCTGTTTCTTGTTGCTCTCTTTCGACACACAGCAGGAGATATCTAAAGAAGTTGTTATTCATATGGGCTCTCTACTCAGTCTGGAATGAAATCCTGCCTCAGCAATTTACTAGCTTAAGCAAGTTATTTAATCTCTCTGTGACTCAATTTCCAAACCTGTAAAATGGGAATAATAATTGTAGCAAATTTATAAGGTTCTTATAAGGATTACATTGGTTAATTCACACTAAGTGTTCAGTACAGTGGCTGGCACAAAGTAAGTGCTTACTATAGTTAGCTATGATTATCTCATTTGTTTATTAACTTTTATGTTTACATAACTACCTATATGTGGATGACTCTATATACTGTTCAGAATTCTACCAAGCTTCAAATATATACAGCCATCTCTTGAGTCTGAACTTCCAATAGGCACTCAAACTTAGAATTATTTTTCCTCCTGTCCAACCCTAGCCCAAATTAGCTCACCATTTAGGCAGAATCCAGAGAATAACACATGACTCTTCCCTTTCCATCCTACTTCCCACATTCAACTGTTTTGTGGCTTGAACTATGTTGCCTTAAAAGACAGATCAAAATCCTAATTCCTAGTAGTTGTAAATGTGACCTTACTTGGAAATAGTCTTTTCAGATCTAGTTAAGTAAAAATGTGGTTATACTGGATAAGAGCAGGCCTAAAATCCAAAGATCCAGAGATATAAAAGACACACAGAAAGAGATGAAGGCCATATGAACAAAGAAGCAGAGATTAGAATAATACTGTTATGATATATGGAAAGCTAAAGATTGCCAGTAACCATCAAAATGTAGGAAGAGTCATGGGAGAATTTTCCCTAGAGCTTTTAGAGATGGTATGGTCTTGATGACACCTTGATTTCAGACTTTTTGCCTCCAAAAAAGTGAAAGAATAAATTTATGCTTTATATCTCTAGTTTATGATACTTTGTTATAGCAGTTTTAGAAAACTAATTCAAACTGATTTTTCAATTTTGTTTTTAAAATATTTCTTGAATCTATAACTCAATTCTATCTCTAATATTGATTTTAATTTGGCCTTCATGTTATCTCTCCAAATAATACCTCTGCCTCTAGTCTTTCTTAAGAATCACAGAAATGATAAAACAGAGATAAGTAGAAAATCACAGATAGGAGAAAATGGAATGTGAAGCTATGTTATAAAGATTGAAGAATAAGGACACAGGTATAGGATATGCTTAATTAGAAATCTGCATTCTGCTGGGTATATATAACTACTCTATGGCATTATAATAGATTGATAGTAAGTTGTTAGTCTATGAAGGTGCTATTTTTCAAACTTGAAGAACTGTTGATGGGGTCACTGTTTATTTCTTTTAAATTATGGATTGGTGGAGTCAGACTCTTAATCAGTTTTAAATATAATCTATATGCTGGTGACTCTACAATTTGTATCTTCATGTTGACAGTCATACCAAATGCTTACTTAACACTTCCACTTGGATTTCCAATAAACTATTAAACTTAACAGGCAAAATAGGACTTCACGTTTTCACTAAACTTATTCTTCCTTAAAATCCTCTTGACCAAAATTTGCAGTGTCACTCTTGCTTCCTCTCTCACATTCCATCTTTTGACATTCAATGAATCTCTTTTGCAGTATTTTCAGAATATATCCAGAATTAAAAATAATTGATCCTCACAAATATAGTCAACTGATTTTTGACAATGGAGTAAAGGTTCCTTCTCTCTCTCTCTCTCTCTCTCTCTCTCTCTCTCTCTCTCTCTCTCTATCAGTATGTATGTGTGTGTATATGTGTATATGTGTATATGTGTATATACACACATGTACATAAATACACACACACACCTACACGCACACACTAGTATTTTCAGCAATAGTGCTAGAACAAATGGACTTCTACGTGCAAAAAGAGAAATCTAACCATAGACCTTACACCCTTTACAAAAATCAACTCCAAATGAATCATAGGCCTAAATGTAAAATGCAAAACTATAAAAATCCTAGAAGATAGCATGGGAGAAAAATCCAGATTACTTTGGGTGTGGTGATGACTTTAGATACAATACCAAAAGCATGATCCATAAAAAAAATAATGAATGAGTTAGACTTTATAAAAATTAAAAACTTTTACTCTGCATAAAACACTGTTAAGAGAATTAGAAGCGAAGACACAGACTGAGAGAAAATATTTTTAAAAGATATATATAATAAAGAATTATTAACCAAAATATACCAAGAATTTTTTTAAACACAATAATAAGAAAACAGACAACCCGATGGAACAAAAAAAAAAAAAAAAAAAAAAAACGGGGCCAAAAAAAATGAAAAAAAAACTTTGCAAAAAAAAAAAAAAAAAAAAAAAAAATATAGATGAGAAATAAGCATATGAAAAGATGTTTAATGTCATATGTCATTAGGAAATTGCACACTGAAACAATAGGATACCACTATATGCCTATCAGAATGACAAAAAACCCAAATACTGACAATGCCAAATTCTGGTGATCCTGTGGAGCATAAGAACTCTAATTTATTATTGATGTGAATGAAAGATGGTACAGCCTCCTAGAAAGACTTTTTGGCATTATTTTATAAAACTAAATATACTCTTATCATATGATCCAGTAATAATACTTCTTGGTATTTATTCAAAGGATTTGAAAACTTAGGTTCACTCAAAAACTTGCACATGAATGTTTATAGCAGTTTTATTCATAATTGCCCAAACTTGTAAGCAAACAAGATGTTGTTTGGTAGGTGAATGGATAAATTGTGGTATATTCAGACAATGGAATACTATTCAGTGCTTAAAAAAAAAAAAAAAAGCTATCAAGATGTAAAAATAAAAAAAAAGATGGAATTTACTTGTGCGTTGTTAAGTGAAAGATGCCAATCTGAAAAGACTATATATAGTAGTTCTCCCTTACCTGTTAGAAATATGTGTCAAGTCTCCAATAAATGCCTAAAACCTGAAAAATATCAGAACCTATATATATGATTTTTTCTTGTACATTCATATCTATGATAAAGTTTAATTTATAAATTAGTCACAGTAAGAGATTAACAACTATAACTAAAAATAAAATAGAACAATTATAACAATATAATGTAATAAACCTTATGTTAATGTGGCTCTTTCTGTTTATGTTTTCCACTCATAAAGTAATGTCTTTTCCATCTTAAGCAGTTATCAGCACTGTGGCTATAACTTTTTCAGCACATGAGATAGTAAAGCTAGCACAAATTTCTTTTTTTTTTTACAATTTCAAAGATAAAGATTCATTCTTTCCATAGATCTTAGCAACTTCAGCATACATTTTTTCTTTCCTTATTAAATCAAGAGATTTCACCTTTTTACTTCAAGAAAGAGGTTATGGCCTCTCTTTCGTGTATCCAAATTGCCAGCATCACTACTCTTAGTCTTTAGGGTCATTAGTAAGTAAAATAAGGGTTGCTTAAACAAGTATGGTGAGACTGAGGTAGTCAATCTCATAACCAAGATGGCTACTAAGTGATTAACGAGCAGGAACCATCTACAGCTGGGAGATGCCAGACAAAGTAGTGATTCATGTCCAGAGTAGATAGCGCAAAATTTCATCACAGTATTCTGAATGGTATGTAATTTATAACTATTGAATATTTTATTTCTGGAACTTCTCATTTAATATTTTTATAATGTGTTGACTGAGGATAACAAAAACCTAGGAAAGGGAAACTGCAGATAAAGGACAACTGTACTGCATAATTTCAACTTTACGACATTCTAGAAAAGGCTAAATTATGAAGACAGTAAAAGTTCAGTGGTTTTCATGGGGGAAGGGTGAGAGAGCATTTTTAGCAAAACTATTCTGCATGATACTATAATTGTGGATACGTGTCATTGTACATATGTCAAAATCCATAAAATGTATAACACCATGTCCTAATGTAGGGAACCCTAATGTATACTAGACTTGGGTAATAATGATTTATAAAAGTATGTGTATCATTTGTAACAAATGTAAGTCTCTGGTGAAAATGTTGATAGTAGGAGAGGTGCAGATAAATGGTGTGGAGGGGAGAATGGTAATGCTGTAATTCCTGCTCAATTTTGCTGTGAACATAAAATTGCTCTAAAAATAGAGTGTATTAAAAAACAAGATTATCTAAGCTTATATCTTGACCACGGACATTTTTCACTAGAAAGGAGTGACCAATTAAAGATTTGTTGAAAAATATCATACTTTGAAACTGCAATATTTTAGTAGTCATTAATAATCTCAAGTCACATGTGGAAAAGTAGGTAAATAAAAATAAATTCTCCTTTAAGAAATTCACTTTCAAAATCTAATTTTTTTATTTTACTATACCTTTTGTCATAGCAATCAACAGTATTTGATATATAATTATACTTCATTATATATTATCTGTCTCTCTTAGTAAGACATAAGAGAGTCACATGGGAACTGGGACTTGGCCCGTATTCACTGTTGTGAATTCTTTGCATCCAGGATAATACCCAGCAATGAAGTATTTAAAACTATGTGTGGAATGAAGGAAATGGGAGGAAATAGAATTGAACTCTTTTTATATCATTAATGTTTTGCTTGTTTAAAAACTATTTGGAAAAATTGTCATAAAATATGAAGGTAGTTAAATTTGTGTGGGAAATATACATATGTCCATTAGAATATTTTCTGTACTTTTCAGTATGTTTGAAATATTTTATAACTGAAGAAAGTTAAAATCTTTAAAAGTACCTAGAGTAGGTTTAAAATTTAGTAAAATATTAGAAGAGGAAATATCAAAAACTTGGAGAATAAAAGATGAATATAATAAAATTTTCTAGTTTGTGTATGAAGAACATACTGTTTTTTGAAATGTCTATATGAAATGCCTGATTGTGACTTTTTAGTGTTTGCATGTAAAATGTCCGATCAGGCCTATTGATTATTGATGAAAAGTATTTGTATCCTGTTAGTAGCATGTATCCTTACTCTTTAGGAATAACACAAAGTGGCAAAGTATTTTTATTGTATGTCTAGAATTTTTATGTATAAATATATTTTTTTCAGACAAACTGTGTTTCATTCTTAGTTACAAAACTATAAAATCACCTCTATCTCTTTTCAAATGATAGTAACTTAAGTTTATGGTTATTGTAATTTAGGGTAATTTTGAATGTAGCCTGAGACAGAGGCCAGAGCCAGTGGTGTTTTTTTATTGAGCTCAGCTGGTTTTGTTCCAGTTTTCATGAAGAATCGCCTATTTCCAGAAAACACTGACCTAACTGGTGCCCTTGCTGTTTGCATCCAGGGAAAAACTGCAAACTAAATACGAATCAACAGATTCTCATAAATAAATGGAAAACATTAACAAGATGATTTGTTTCAATAAGGAAATATAAAACAAATCAATATAGTTTAGAAACTGAAAGGAGCCAAATAAGATTTTAGAAAGACTTTAAATTAGGGTTTTTTTTTTTTTTTTTTAAATTAAGAGTAATTTTAAGTCTCTAGTTGAGAAAATTGAAAGGCTCAAAATAAATTATGTCATACGTTTAGCTGTAGTCACATTTTTTTTAAAATAGATAATATTAAGCAATTAGTTATTTAAGACCAACCAATTCTTTAAAACCTATCTAACAGAGAAGATAGCGGGGTAGGTAAATGCTGTGCTCTCCTACTCTCATGACCATATTAAAATTGCAACTAAATTATGAGACAATCAATCTGGAAAACAATTTGAAGGCTAGCCAAATATAACTCCTATAACTGGGGAAATAAACAGACCACAATGAGACTGATAAGAAGGGCAAAGATGCAAAATGGGCTGGCTCCACACCCGCATGTGGCAGTTGAGCATCAGGAGAGATATCTTGGATATGGATGGCATGCTACTGAGAAGAGAGGGGCCCCAGGCCCAGCCTGGAGGCTCCCAGGGTTCCAGTACCAGAAAAAGGAGTTCTCATAAAATCTGGCTCTGAAAATCAGTGGGAATTTGGGCTGTCCATGTGAGACAGGAGGCAGCTGGAAATCTGGATGTTCCCTTAAAGATCCTGTGCACAGATTCACTTACTCTCAGGTAATCATCCTGGGCTTCCATGAAGGGGCAACAGCTCAGGAGGTGCTAAAGATACTGAGTTGTGTGGCCTTAGGGAGAAGTCTGGAGTGAGCGCCACCATTATTTCTTTGTTGAGTCCTCCTCCTGTGCAGCCTGCAGGCAAGTGCCATCGTGACTGTGTTGAATCTTCCCCTCACATGGCCAAAACTGAATCTTTATTGGCCTGGTGACATACACTTGCTCTACTCTGGTGACTCCCTGAGACTCCACCCCACTGAACTCTCAAATTGTCTGGCGGTGGCAAATTTGGGTGTTTACTGGGCATTAGGTGTATCCTGCACTCTCAGTAGGATGTTCCTTCAGCAGCAATCAACAGGACTCAGTTTGTGCATTTTGGGAGACACTTTCAGTGGCAGGCTACCATCTCAGCCCTAGCTGCAGCATTTCTTGGCCAAATCTTGGGTATCTGTAGGTCATAGATGGGCAGCAGTTTGCTTCAGTGTGAGCTGAGACTTTTGCAAGTGGCCATAGGCTTAGCACAGGCAACAAATTTAAATCTACATGAACCTGGAGAATATCACTTGCCCCACCTTGGTGACTCTCTGAGACCCTGCCTCAATAACTCTGGTACTCCCAAGGCTCATTCAGCTGCCGAGCCTTACCAGCAGCTGGCAGGCACCTCAGGCCTGGAGGTGCTCTGGTCATTTTGCTGAACTACCTCAGGCCCGGTACTGGTGTAGTCAGCCTCAGTTCACCACATGGACTCTCTCACATAACTTCAGGTCCAGCTCAGGCAGCAAACAAACACAGAGAGCTTTGTAGCTTCTATCAGGTAGCCCCGAGATGGTCATAGGCAGTGGCTGACTATGGTCTGCAAAGGAGCCCCTCTCAATGGGCTCCAGAGCAAATACACCGGGAGGCTGGCATGAACCTCAATAGAGCGCCACCTGATTAGCCCACAAGAGGAATACCCAAAGAGTGGTCTCAACAGGCATGAGAACCCACTGGGGTGAACCCCATTTTATATGATCAGCCACTACACAGCAGCTTGTACATTGTGGACATAACCAGTCCTCACAGCCAGTCAGTTAGCGAGTCGATTCCATTCACTGACGTGTCAACAATCAGACTCGACTGCAACAAGAGAGTACACACAGCTACACAAGTGTTACTCTTTGAGCACCTGGTGCAGAAGACTGTCCCACTGGCCCCACAGCACATCTACTACATAAGACCTCTCTAGTAAGACTGGGAGACATATGAGCCCTACCTAATACATAGAAACAAACACAAGGAGGCAGCTAAAATGAGGAGACAAAGAAAAATGCCCCAAATGAAAGAACAGAACAAAGCTCCAGAAAAAGAACTAAACAAATGAAGACAAGCAGCCTACCAGATGCAGAGTCCAAAACATTGGGTATAAGGATGCTCAATGAACTTAGGAAAAGAATAGATCAGCTAAGTGAGAACTTCAACAAAGAAATAGTAAGCATATAAAAGGACATAGAAATCATAAAAAAGGACAAGTCAGAAATGAAGACTATCATAACCAAAATGAAGAATACACTAGAAGGAATTAATAGTAGATTGGATGAAGCAGAGGATCAAATTAGTGATTTGTAAGATGAAGTACCAGAAAACACTCAATTGTAATGGTAAAAAGAAAAAAGAATTTAAAAAATGAGGATAGTTTAAAGGAACTCTGGAACAACATCAAGTGTAACGACATTCACTTCATAGGAGTTCCATAAAAAGAAGAGAGAAATCAAGGGATTGAGAACCTATTTGAGGAAAATTGACTGAAAACTTGCCTAACTTGGTGAAGGAAGTAAACATACAAGTCAATGAAGTGCAGAGAGTCCCAAACAAGGTGAACTCAAACAGATCCACACCAAGACACATTATAATTAAAAAGGCAAAGGCTAAAGACAAAGGGAGAATGCTAAAAGCAGCAAGTGCAAGGCAGCTAGTTACTTATAAGGGTACTCCCTTAAGACTGTCAGCTGATTTCTCAAGAAAACTTTGAAGACCAGAAAGGAATGGCAGAAAATATTTAAAGTTATGATAAACAAGACTAGAACCAAGACTACTTTACCCAGCGAGGCTATCAATTAAAATTGAAGATGAGATGAAGAGATTCCCATAGAAAAAAAAGCTAAAAGATTTCACCACTATCAAGACAGTATTACAAGAAACATTGAAGAGACTTCGTTAAGAAGAAGAAAGGAAAGGGAAAAAAATAACATAACTATGAATAATAAAATGGCAATAACATTGCACCTATCAATAATCACTTTAAGTGTAAGTGGATAAAATGCTCCATTCAAAAGACATAGGGTAGCAGAATGGATAAGAAATCAAACCCATACATATGCTGTCTACAAGAGACCCACTTCAGATAGAGCAACACACACAGATAAATGTAAAGGAATGGAAAAAGATATTTTATGCAAATGGAAATTTTAAAAGCTGGGGTAGCAATACTTACATTAGACAAAATTGGCTTTAAAACAGAGGCTATTATAAAAGACAAAGAAGGACATTACATAGTGATAAAGGATCAGTTCAAAAAAATATAACCCTAGTAAATATTTATACATCCCACATAGGAACAAAAATTGACTGACAGACATAAAGGAAGTGATTGACAATAATATAGTCATAGTAGGGGACTTTAACATCTCATTGATACCAATGGCCAGTTCTTCCAGACAGAAAATCAATGAGAAAACAGTGGCCTTAAACAGTACACTAGACCAGATGGACTTAATTGATATTTTTAGAGCATTTCTACCCAAAGCAGTAGAATACACATTCTGCTCAAGTGCATGTGGGAACTTTCCAAGATAAACCACATGTAGGCCACAAAACAAGTCTCAGTAAATTTAAGAAGATTGAAATCATGTAGAGTCTTATTCAACAACAATGCTATGAAATTAGGAATCAGTTACAAGGAAAAAATTGAAAAATGCACAAACATATGGAGGCTAAATAACATGGTACTAAACAATGAATAGGTTAATAATGAGATCAAGGAAAAAATCAAAAGATACCTTGAGATAAATGAAAATGAAAACAGAATGACAAAACCTATGGGGCACAGAGAAAGTCCTTCCTAAGAGGGAAATTCATAGAAATGCAAGTCTACCTCAAGGAATAAGAAACATCTTAAATAAATAATCTAATCTCATACCTAAAGGAACTAGAAAAATAACAGCTAACAAAGCCCAAGTGAATAGAAAGAAGAAAATAATAAAAATCAGAGCAGAGATAAACAGAGTCTAAAACATAATACAAAAGATCAACAAAACAAAGAGCTGGTTCTAAAAGATAAACAAAATTGACAAACCTTTAACCAGATTCATGAACAACAAAAAAGAAATAGGACCCCAAAATAAAATCGGAAACGAAAGAGAAGTAACAATTGACTCCAGAGAAATACAAAGTGTTATAAGAAAATACTATGTGCAATTATATGCAAACAAATTGAACAATTTGGAAGAAAAGGATACATTCCTAGAAAAAACAATCTTCCAAGATTGAGTCATAAAGAAACGGAAAATTTAAATGACCAATTACTATTAATGAAATTGAATTAGTAATCAAAAAACTCCCAAAAAACAAAAGTCCTAGCCTGGATGGCTTCACAGATGAATTTTTAACAAATATTCAAAGAAGAATTAACACCTCTTCTTCTCAGACTATTTAAAAATATTAGAGAAGGGAAAGCGCCTAAGCTCATTCTACGAAGCTACCATTATCTTGATTCCCAAACCAGATAAAGACATTAATATATATACTGAAATTCTTGATAAACACAGATGCAAAAATTCTCAACTAAATATTAGCAAACTGAATTCCACAATATATTGAAAGATTATATATCATGATCAAGTGAGATTAACACCTGGGATGCAAGATTGATTCAACTCCACAAAACAATCAATGTGATATACTACATTAACAAATTGAAGAATATAAATTGTAAGATCATATCAATAGATGTTGAAGAAAATGTTTTCCAAATCCAGCATCCATTTATGATAAAAACTCTCAGCAAAGTGGGAATAGAAAGAACATACCTCAACATAAGAAAGGCCATATATGACAAACCATCAGCTAATATCATACTCAATGGGGAAAAGCTAAAAGCATTTTTTTTAAGATCAGGAATGAAATAAAAATGTCCACTTTCACCACTTTTATTCAACATAGTATTAGAAGTCTTAGCCACAGCAATCATTATTTGCAGATGATATGATAGTATACATAGAGAACTCTAAAGATTCCACAAAAACTATTAGAACAGATAAATGAATTCAGTAAAGTAACAGGATACAAAATTAATATTCAGAAATTACATTTCTATATATCAATAATGAACTACCAGAAAAAGTTGTTAAAAAAACAATTCAATTTACCATTGCATCAAAAACAATAAAATACCTAGTAATAAATTTAACAAAAGAAGTGAAAGACCTCTACTCAGAAAATTGCATGTTGTTGAAGAAAAAAGTTGAAGAAGATACAGATAAATGGAAATATATAATGTGCTCATGGATAAGAATTAACATTGTTAAAATGTCTATGCTACCCAAAGTAATCTACAGTTCCAATGCAATTCTTACCAAAATACCAATGACATTTTTTACAGAACTAGAATCGATGATTTTAAAATTTATATGAAACCATCAAAGACACCAAATAGCCACAGCAATTTTGAGAAAAAGAACAAAATGGGAGATATCATGCTACCTGATATCAAACTATACTACAAGGCTATAGTAATTAAAACAGTATGGTACTGGCATAAAAACAGAGACATAGATAGATAGAACAGAATAAAGAGACTAGAAATAAATCCATATCTATATGGTTATTTTATCTACGATAAAGGAGGCAAGAATATACAACAGAGTAAAGATAGTCTCTTCAATACATGATGTTGGGAAAACTGGACAGATACATGCAAAATAATGAAAATGGACCATCCTTCTACACTGTATGCAAGAAACAACTCAAAATGATTAGACTTAAAGACATGAAATCATTAAACTCCTAGGAGAAGACATAGGCAGAAAACTCTCTGACGTTGCTTTTAGTAATATTTTTAATATATATATTTTTCTCAAGAAAAGAAAACAAAAGAAAAAATAAACAAATGAAACTATATCAAACCAAAATTTTTCTGCTTAGCAAAGGAAACCATCAACAAAACTAAAAGAACCTACTAAGTTGGAGAAGATATTTGTCAACAATACATGTGATAGAGGGTTACTATCCAAAATTTAAAGAGAACTTATAATACTCAACACCAAAAAATGAACATTCCAATTAAAAAATGAGCAAAGAATATGAATAGGCATTTCTCCAAAAGGAAATGCAGAGGGCCAACAGACTTTTGAAAAGATGCTCAATGTCACTAATCATTAGAGACATGCAAATTAAAATCACAATGAGATATCACCTCATATTTATCAGAATAGCTATCATCGATAAATAAAAACAACAACAAGTGTTTGTGAGGATGTTTTGAAAAGGGAACCCTTGTGCACTGTTGGTGGGATTGCAAATTGGTACAGACACTATGAAAAACAGTTTCGAGTTTCCTCGAGAAATTAAGAATAAAACTACCTTATGATCTAGCAATTGTACTTCTGTGTGTTTGTATGAATAAATCCAAAACATTAATTTCAACAGATATATTCACCCCTATGTTTACTATAGCCCTACTTACAGTAGACAAGATATGGCAGTAACCTAACTGCTCATCAATCTCATCAATAGATGATCGAATAAAAAAGTACACACACACGCACGCACACACACACACACACACACACACACACACACACGGTGGAATATTACTCAGCCATAAAATCAAAAACTAAAATCTCGCCATTTCCAATGACATTCATGGATCTTGAGGGCATTGTGTTAAGTGAAATAAGTCAGACAGAGAAAGACAAATACCACATAATTTCACTATATGTGGAATATAAAGAACAAAATAAATTGATTGTTGCCAGATAGGAGAGGTGTTGGGGGACTAGATAAAAAATGGTGAAGGGATTAAGAAGTACAAATTGTAGTTACAAAATAGTTACAGGGATACAAAGTACAGCATAGGGAATACAGTCAATTATATTGCAATAACTATGTATAGGGCCAGGTGGGTACTAGAGTAATTGAGGAGATCACTTTGTAAATTATATGTGCCTAACCACTATGCTGTACACCTGAAGCTAATATAAAATAATATTGCAGGTCAATTCTAATTGAAAAATAAAAATTAAAAACATAAAAATAACTATCAAACATATATTTTAATGGAATAAATAACCTGATTATTTTGTGTTTATTATAGAATTTGTTTAAGGCATTTATAGGCATTAATTTAGTATTGACTTTATTTCCATCATTTTATTGTTTCTCTTTTGAGGACATTAAGGATCTGGTTCCAAGTTAGCATTTTCAACATTACCTTTATATCTTCAAATAAATTTAAAAATTACTCAGTAATTCAATTATTTAAGATGTCATTGCATCCTTAGAAGTTCCAGGTAGTTATTTTTATAAATAATAAAAGTTCTAAAACATTTAAGAGAAACCCTATGTTAATGATTTCCATACTCTTTCAAATAGTTCTTTAAAAAAAATAAGTTTGAGAAATTCTGAAGGATGTATTTTCATTCACAGAAACATATACCCTACATTAAATTATTAAAGAAACACAGGAGACATGTAATTAAAAAAGAGAAAAACAAAACAATTTGCTCAATGATTCACAGAAGTCTTTCTTCTAATACAACAATTAACATAACTCTGGTTAATGAGAACAACATGAAGAACTATAAAACTAATCCAACTCTGAAAAAGTTTAGATCCATTCTGTTTGTTCTTCACTGCAAGTACTTTAAAGTGATATTCTGGGAATTGTCATGGAGCACTTCAGATGATGAACACTATGCCAAGTGATTGTAACAGTAAATGTTTTGAACCCTGGAGAGATAGTAGGAACTCAAATTATCTCTTGGAATTGCACTGGGGATCTAGATCACTATGTTCTCATAAGACAAACATGGTGAGCATCATCAAAGCATCATAATCGCTGTCATCACAATATTAGATGATCTTATCAAGGATGCTAGACTAACACTTTATGAACTTTGCTTCACTTAATGCACAGCAGTTCTGTCAGGTGCCCATCCTTAACATGTTCATTCAACAGATAAGGAATCTAGGATCCAGACAGGTTAAGACACTGGCTCAGGAATATACCATTAGAAACTGAGAACCATAAACCGAGCCTAGACTGTTTAACTCCAAATCTTCACAAGCACCATAAATATGATTTTATTCCTCGAAATCAATGTTTCAAATTAGTGTTCAAAAACCTTCAATTGTTTCTCTGTTTTTACTAACACACTTTGGGGCTGTTGCCATACTGACTATTTAAAAAATGCCAACTACCTTGAAAAATAAACATATATATTTTTACACATAAACTGTATTATATAGAAAAGTTAAAACTTTTGGTAAGCAAAATATAAAAAAAGAATAATTATCTGGAGAATAAATCATTGAGATAACTTGTACTCCTACTTTTGTCTAGTTCCTCCACTATTTGGCTATAAAAATTATTTGTATACATATGAAAATACAGCAAACATAGTTGATTGTTGATTTTTACTTACAAATATTTATGAATATTTCTGTATGAATAAATGTGCCAACATTTTTTTAATGCCGACAGCACCTGGTATTCCTAGGTTGTCTCCTATCCAAGTACTAATCAAGCTCAACCCTGCTTAGCTTCCAAGATCAGACGAGATCAGGCACGTTCAGGGTGGCATGGCTGTAGACTAAATGTACCATCATTTTTATAAGTAAACAGTATTCCTTAAAATGGATGCAGAATAGTTATTTGCCCAACTCCAATTCCTAGATATATATACATATAACATTTCCAATTTATTTGCTCTCCCTCTTCATATACACACACACACACACATACACATATGTATACACACACACACAAACACATATACATACACATATATATACATATATATAGTCAGTCTCACTGTCATCCCCAAATTTCAGAAAGCATTTATTAACCTCTATAAGAATTGCATCTAAAGCTTCACTTTACCTGAGGTGATAGGAAAAAAATTACCACAGTTGTGTGTGTGTATGTTCAATTCACAAAATACTGACAATTCTCTCCAAAATAACCCCCACTCTCCAAGTTTTTAACTCTCATGTATAAAGCCTGGAGGTGAGCGCTAAGTAATGCAGAGTCACCTCCACAGTACTTGGCACAGGCTGCATAGATGATTTAGCATCTTGCTCTATGTATGTACCTGGAAATTACTGTATTCTTTTAAATTTTGAGCCTCTGCTAAAACACTAAGAAGATAGGGAAAAAAATTATACACTTTATCAAACAATTTAAACACACTGGCCTTTAATTACTTTCTTTCTTTCTGAAGTAGACTCAAAATAAAAAAGAAATAAAACTTAACAATCCAAAAACTTTGTTCTTGATTGTTCCACTATGCCATTCAGGGTACTTTGGTTGCAAGTAACAGAGAATAATCACGACTAAAAGAAACTGAATTTTTTTGGAAGGCTAAGATTGTATACAAGATTAACAACTAATTAAAACAAAACAAAACAAAACAAACAAAAACTAAGAACCAAGCTTGGAACAGACAAGAATGAAGGCCATCATACTGAAGTCCAGTCACCAAAAAACTACCACTGGAATTCTTAAAACTGAACTGGAATTTGATATTTAGAGAAGGAATCTGATGACAGAAGCTTCCAGGTATTCCTTTAACTTCTATGGTGGGTGGAAACAAATGCCTGCTTTACTTTCCCACTACCTACAGGGTATGTGAAGTGGGAGAGATGATATCCTGGAAGAAAACTGGATGCTGCTATGAATGGTTCATGAAACCCATGAGGACGGAAACAAAAAAAGTCAACTACACACTCAGAGACTTCTCCTGCAGCTCAAAAGTGGAAAATATTGATTTATTCAAACATTCCTAGGAAATCAGCACTAGAAAAATTCTATTATATGGTAGAATTTGTTAGATTGTATTCAACCTAACTAATCAATTTATAGTAACTGTACTCACATGTAATGCAGATGAAAATCTCTCTACGGAATGTTTTTACATCAAAAATAAATTAGGAAAGAAAATTTATAATAGAAAGCATATACTTTTGTTTTATTGCCAAATAGGACTTAAAGCGTAAAAATAGTAATTTAATTGTAAAATATGGAAGAAATTCCTACACTGCAAAATAAACAACCTTAAATATAGAGTGTCTGAGGAATTCTGGTACAGACCCCTCGTGCTTAATGTTACTTCATATCATCCAGCAAAGCACCATTTTGAAAATCATGAATTTGCATCATGAATTACAAATTAAAAAATCAATTCTTATTTTTTTATATTATGTATCAATCAGAATCATTCCTGATGATGAATTAATGTTAATCCAGTTTTATGAGTAAATTATTTTTGGAGAGAAATCATGAGACAAATTATGTTATAAATCATTTCCAGAGACATTGGGACAGTAAATGGGAAGCAGGAGGCCTCGGCTAGTAGAATATGACTACAGAGACTTTAAATGTCAGAAACACAAATATTGAAGCACAACATCCTCTGAAATATAAGTGACCTGAGAAGAACTGTTGTTTCTTTCATCACTTTACTATTATATTACTTAGAGCTCTGATAGATGCTAAGATAATATAACAGAATATTTAAAGCTAACTTCTTATTCTAGATGAAATGTTTCAAATATCTCTGTCTGTTCATCATACTAGAAAGAAAAATTATCAATGAATTAGTAAGCCAATGCTACACCCTCCATCTGGAGCCTATCTTGGGACTCTGCTGAATATGACCCCATTACATAGAATGAACAAGGAGGGACTGAACTTGAAACTAGGTGGCAGGGTACATTGATACTTCTCCTGAGAAAGTTCCATCTCCAGGTCCTTTATATGTTATCAGTAGAACAATGACAAGTCTGGGATAATCAACAAGGGAAGACATGGCAATGAGACACCTCAAAATTTAGTCAAAGTGTTGCTAAGAAGTGCATAGTGACAAATGGCTTAGGTGGTTAACTAGTTGGCACCATATATTTTTTAGTATTTACCTAGGTGAGAGGCAAAATTTTAATCATATTTCTAAGAAAATAGAATTACAAGAAATGTAAAAACATAAATAAGAATAAAACATATAAGAATGTGAACTCACATAAGAAATCTGAGGTTAGTTTTATATAAAAAAAAACTGGACGTTGAGGGGAAAAAGAGACATGACTGCTTTTTTAAAGCTTGGTTTGACAGAGACTAAGCTAAACCAGTATCAACTAACATGAACGTGACAATGCTGAGCCCAGAATGTGGGAATGGGGCTCAATACCATTATGCAATGCTTAAAACCTGTTGACAACTTCAATGGGTTTTCTTCTCTCCTAAGTGTCCAGAGCTTAAGGAATTTCTATTGATTCAGCAATTCTCTTAGAATTTTCTTTTTTTCTCATCTGATTTCTACCCTGTTTATACTCTCTTGACATAAACCCAGTTATTTATCTCTTGTTTGTCCTTTTAGAATGCTGACCTCCTTGGTTTTACCAGTCAACGATTTTAGTTGAATAATCTTGTAATTGTGTATATGGCTGGTTCGCCAAATGACAGCAAATGATGGGGCTTAGCCATTTATTAGGCATCAGCAAAGAAACTGTGGTTTACTTAGTTTTAAGGAGATAGATTAGGAGGTGAGGAGAAAGTCAGAGAAGAGAGAGTCAACAGCCTAATAAAATGTGTCACTATAGCAATTGGAGAAGCTTTAATCCTTTATGGTAGACATTTTCAAAGAGTATTCTGTATATAATCATGAGTTGGGTATTTTTACAGTTTTGCATGATTCTATTGTGCAGCCAGGAATGAGAACTATTGTTACAGCAGTTGGCAAATTATATGTAGGGGTTTAAAAACAGGATCTGTCATCTTTAGGGGGTCCTTGAAGACCTTTTCCATGAGTCCCCAAGATCAAAACCATTTAAATAATAATTGCATGAGATCATTTGCCTTTTCACTTTTATTCTCTCATGACTGTACAGATGATTTTTCAATGGCTATGATATGTGATATCAACAGATCGAAGGCAGAAGCAGAAAGATGAATAAAGTTGTCTTCTATTAAGCCAGATATAAATAATATTTATAAACCTTTTCCATGAGTCCCCAAGATCAAAACCATTTAAATAATAATTGCATGAGATCATTTGCCTTTTCACTTTTATTCTCTCATGACTGTACAGATGATTTTTCAATGGCTATGATATGTGATATCAACAGATCGAAGGCAGAAGCAGAAAGATGAATAAAGTTGTCTTCTATTAAGCCAGATATAAATAATATTTATAAAAAAAAATAGATCTATTTTAAAAATGTATTAAGTACATTTTTGGGTTTATTACTATTATTTTAAAATGAATTAGTAAATATTATTTCAGTTTTAGTTTCTATTCAGTAAATATTGATCAAATCCAAATAAGGAATAATTTTGGAGGTTTTTTTATTAATTTTTATGAATATAAAGGGATCCTGGGACCAAAAATACTGAGAACTGCTGCCCTGTGGAGTTTTGAAAGACTCAAAAACTTCTACATAAATGGAAACTTTCCACAGATCTGTTCAGAATTATTCTAGGCCTAGGGATATTTATCAATGTAACACATAGTATAGAATTTTAAATTTAACAAAATGCATATTCAGATCTAACATATGCTCAACAACACATATGCTGAATACTATCAACTTATTTATACCTCTATACCTTTGGAAGACTGTTAGGGGCGGTCCATCTGAACCTTTTCCAGTTTTCACCCAGGAGCAACTGATAGTTGATGCTTTGTCTCTGTGTTGAGATGAATGCTCCCCTCTCTCAGGGCTTGATGACATTGGGCAATAAAATATTCAATTAACTGCTCTTGCTTTATTCCCATGTTGACTGTGAAATCATATAATTATAATTTAACTTGCCCATAGGGAAACAATATGCTGATCAGTAAATAGAAGTATTCAGTTCTCCTGATAGCTATATGTTTTATTTAATAATAATTAGGTCTCACTTGGTTGTCATATAAATTAGACTCTTATGAGTGTGGTTAGTCTGATTTAATCCCCTAGAGACTGACTGATTCAGAGGACACAAATAAGCACATTTCTGAGCCTGAAAAGCTGAGTACTATGCCCTAGAAATGGAATTCCTGTCAAGTAAGGACTTCTTCAGGAAAGCAAGCCTTCTCTCTTAAATGTCTTTGAAATTTGCAGTAATGGGTTAAAATTTGTTTTACTTGGCTTTCAGGCTATAAGAAATGTCATATGCCCTATGCTGTTACAATCACCTATATCAACCTATACCCACTGTACACATTCAGTGTTGAAAGATTTGTTCAGTATATATATTTTATCCAAGTATTTTTTTTATGTCTTACATATTATGGGCAACTATACCAACATTCCACTTCATGAGAAAAAGAAAATGCAACTGAGGGGTGAATAGCCCATTGATCTCCATAAAAAACACTTAGTCTGTTTGAGCACTGAGTGCTCTTAGAAGCTTATTGAACGTTTGAGCTATAATTTTAGCTTTTATACTAACTCTTTATAACCATGGTTTCAAACAGGGAGATAAATTTTTCAAATTAGGTGTCCAAGAAAACCATTAACCTTTTCAGGTAAATTGTGTTGTTTCCTTTACCACTATGAATTATATAACTAAAAAAATGTATACAAAGACAAAAGATGTTACTTGTGACCCACCGTTAAAAAAAAGATGTTATATAGTTATATTTTCTAGAATGATGCATTGTGCTGATATCATACTCTTTACAGAGTTGCCCCTAGCATATGCGTCTGCAGTTCACTGCATTTCATTGAGAAGGCTGTGTTTCCTGTCAGCCTGTGTTAACACAATAAAAACAAAAAACCTGAGGCTCATATAATCTCCAATCCTTCATACAACCAGCAGGTACATGGAGTTTGCTTACCTGCTTGATAGTCACCATCATTTTATAATAAATTTTGCTCTTCAAAACAACATTCATTTTGTCTACCTTGCATCTAGAACATGGATGAACTGGACACCAGTGTGCTAAGCCAGAATTGTCATATTTCCCTGACCTATAGATAACTCCATTTTCCTTCCCTCCTCACTTAGTCTCTTGGAAGCAATGGAGCACATATTAAAAACAATTAAACGTAGGTCAGTTATATATTCCATAACTGTGAAACTTCACTCACTGAGTACCAAAAAATTCTAATATCTATTGTTCACTCAGGAACAAAATAATTAGCTCGGAGAATTCTGGCCAGAGATGGTCTGAATATAAATGAGCTGGTAGAGAAGAATTTTCCATCTATATGAAAACAAAATAACAGTGAAATCATTTCCCCACATACACATTTTCCTATGTTTTTTACCCATAGGATATGTTAAGAATTTCTCAGGCAGAAAATTGTAGAAGAGATGTGTCTCGTCAATATTAAGAATGTCATGGCTTTGCAGCTTTTCCACAACTAAGTCTAACATATTGAGGAAAGATAAAGCCCTTCAGGCTATTCTCAGAAGGGATAAGGAAAGGCTACATTGCTTACAAAGGTTGGAGAAAATTCAAGTCAAATAGAACTAACTATAGAAATATATGAAGATGAGCACCTCTTCTCAGCAATGACACAGATCACATGAACTGCATAAACCCCTCTTTCTGTCTCTACTAACTGCTTTAGACAATCTTCCTAATGGCAAGTAGTAGCTATTAAAGTCAAAAGCAGTTTTAGGATATGATCTCTGGTGTGGCATTTTGTTGCAGAAGGATTTTAGCTATGGGTACTATTGTTCAATACACTTAAAATTCGATACACTTCTTCATTTAAAATTTACCTGCATCAAGAATCATACATATAAGAGATGTGAGTAGAAATGCTCATATATGAACATTAGGATACCTGTAAAGTTTTCTAGTAGAAAAAAATTATTAATCTCTATGTGATTAGTTAAGTGCAAGGCAGTTAAAATTAATGTATCAATATAAATGTATCCTACCTTTCTGGAATAAAATAAAAACAAAATAAATTTTATATTTCTAACATAGGAAATTTAATCATAAATATTTGCTAATTGGTTCACTAGATTCTATGTTAAAAGCACGAATAGCAACTAAGAAAACTGGTTTGCTTTGAAATTGTCATTTTAAGAATATAATACATTATTCGAACTAAAAGATTTTTCAGTTTTCAAAAGTATTGATTAAATATTTATTTTACATGTACTTTGTGCTAGACTATAGGTTATATGAAGAGACTACATCAGACAGAATTAATCCTAACCTTCAAAACTCACTGTAGCCAGTTATAATATAGTATAAATTATCAGAAAACAAAAGAGAAATGGTATTTGGATAAGACAAAAAATGATTTCTTCTGGAAGATAGGCATCATAAACCATCACATAAAACATTTACCCATATATAAATCTAAGTCGCATGATAATTTTCTAATTATGGAGAGCCTCTTGTGGAGCACTGATTTTGTTCAAGTTACCTGTCTCTTGGGAGGCTTGTATTTTGGCAGCAAGATAAAGACTTCATGGTTTATTTGACTGACAGATGAATATAAGGCCCAAGTGTTTGTCTTGATAGTGTGTTTTTCTATCCTTTCTACCAAATGAATTCAATCTCCTTGGTTGTCATAAAAAAGGGGGGAAAGTATTCTGTGAGCCAGGTAGGCTGTTATAATGCTGCAAACTCAATTCAACTCAACAGCATTGCTAAGAAACTGAGCTACCCCATATTCTGGTCTCAGTCCCAAGCCTAGCAATTCAAGTAGAGTAGAAGAGATAAAACAACTTAAACTCCTTAACACTGACTTTATTTACAGATTTCTTAATGATTGCAGGAAACTAGGTTAAGGGGAAAAATCAGAAATGACTTCAATTTTTTAAACACACATGCTTTGATTTATGTAATTTATACAAAATATCAGTCCCTCCAATCTTTGTTTTCTGACTAGCTGACTCCTACCTCTGCTGGTTTTGCTTGTAACATCAAAAGAAACCTTTAGTGACTCCTCTTTTTTTAATGCCCAAATTTGTCTTATTTGTCTACTTTAAATTATTGTGTTAATCATAAGGACAGTGTTTTGAGATGCCAGACTACGTTGTTTGTTTCATGACCAGTTATTTCCCCTATGGTAGTCCTAATTCTAAATTGATTTTTTCTAAATATGAGTAATCATAGGACACTTCTGAATTGACTATTATGGGAAGTACTAGATGCTTGTTTTCTGTTATATTGTGTAGAAAGAAATTGGTCTTACACTGACATGTCCATTTTTCCATAGTCCTTGTATTTTTGGCATAAACCTATTCTTCATATATTTTAGAGTAAAATTCACATACATTGTTTTATTCCTTACCATTTTAAACATCTGACTGTGATTTTTTTTTAATTTGGACATTAAGACAACAAAGTAGGTAATTAAAGAAAAAGCATAATGATTATGATCGAATAATATATACTACTGATTTGCTTGATTATTTTTTGGTCAGCTTAGCATGGTTAGGTACTTTGAAGGACCAAGTTCAAAAATTTGATGACAAAAGTGTAGATGGAATTCTATGAATGTGTGTGTAGAAAGTATGAGACTATTTGGTGCCATGTGAATGCCTCCAGTTGTATTGAGTCTTATTGGTCAAGATATTTTATATAGAGACAGTAGGTAGTTATTACTTTCAGGCTTTCAGAGACTCTTTCAGTTTAGTTTCCATTCAATTGCTTTTAATAAGTTTTGTTTATTTTATTTAATATAAACTTTTAAGTGCATATATGTAACTAAAAAGTATATTAAAGATAAGTGTATAAATCAATACATTTCCACATTGTTAAAAGACCTGTGTAATCAGCACTCATATCAATAAACAGAATATTATCAGCATTCCAGAACACACTTAAGCCCCTTTCAGCAATATCTCCTTTCAAGGGTGACCAATATCCTGACTATAGATTAGTTTTACCTGTTTTTGAAATGTGTATAATAATTCAATATATATTTCTTTCTGTCTGGCTTAGATCATTCTACATTATAAGATGTATCTGTGCTTCCTGTGTATAGCTATACTTCTAAATTCTCATTGCTTTATAGAAATAATTTTATTAATATACCATAATTTATTTATCTGTTTTGTTGATAGAAGTTTGGGGTATCCTGGTTAATATAAGCAATGCTCCTATAAATATTAATGTACTTGTCTTATTGAACATAGTACTATTTTTTATTTGGGTATATACCTAGGAGAATTGCTGACTCAGAGGATATGCATTGCTTGATATGAAAAAATAGTTTCTAAAGTGGTTGTATCAATTTATACTTGACATTTACTGGACTATAAAACAGAATGTTTCCCTAAAATTTGTGCCCAAGTCACTTTACCTGACATAGCTTAGGTCCAGCCTTGAATTCTTTTAATAAATAAAGAAATTTCTTGATGAATAATATACATATTGTTCATTTGGATATCCTATTTTGTGAGGTGCATGTTCAACTCTTGAACATTTTGAATTGAATTGTCTGCTTTTCTTGATTGAATTTTTATATATTCTGTATGTGTCTTTATAAGACATATGTACAACAAATATTTTCACCCACTCTAAACCTTTCATCTCTTTAATGATATTTTTGAATGAATAGAGTAGTTCTTAATTTAAATGCAGTCTAACTTATCATTGTTTTCTTCTGTGGCTAGTGTCCAGTTTGAGACATATTTGCCACTCTAGGTGTGGTAGATATCATTCTATATTTTTAATAAGAGCTTTATATTTTACTTTTCTAATTTAAGTTCACCACCCATCTGAAAAATGATTTTTGTGTACATTTTGATGTTGAGATCAAGGTTTTTTTTTATGTGGTTGATCAATTGATGCAGCACCATTTTTTGAAAATACCATCCTTTCTCACTACTCTTCAGAATTATCTTTATTATAAATTAAATAACCATAGACATATGAGTACTAGAATCTCCATGCTGTTCCACTGATCAATTTTTAAATTATTTTACTGACTTAACTAATATAGCTTTATATTATAGGTCTTCATATGTAGAATATAATTCCTCAAGCTATTGTTCTTTGATCTTTAAAATTCCTTTAGCTATTCTTGATTGATTTTTGCATTTTGTATTTACATATGACTTGCATAATTTGTCAGTCAATGCCTCTTACCCCTCCCTACCAAAACAAAACAAAACAAAAAACTTTATGAAAAATTTAAAGTATTGTATTGAAAGTACTTCCTTATTAAACTTGGGAACAATGTTGAAGTGAGTAAGGCATATATATGTCTTGTCATTTAGGCTACCACATTTTAAAAAGAGAGCTATTTCCATCCACAAATAAAACTGGTAAGACCTATAAATCCTTACTAAAAACCAATATAAAGCAGTTGCGCTGTAGGTATTTGTCACTTCCTCTCATTACATATACAAGGTCAATAGAGGAAAATGACATTTATGGAGTACTGTCTGAAGAATATGCAGAACATCCATTCTTTGAGTAAATTGATACCATCCAGGCTCTTTCTCATATTCCATGCCCAATTGATTGCTAGTGGCTCCCTGGGGCCACATATGAACCCAGGCAAAAGGATTTAACAATCAGTTAAAGATATGTATCATCAAGGGAGTTGCCATCAGTGAGGGATATAGATGGCATGTGTTTTCTACATCTAGATGCTATGATCTTTCTCTGCATTACACTAGATTTTTGGAGTTTCTTGACTAAATTGTTTTCTTTTGATTTCTTCTTAGAATTTATTTTTCTTAATTTTATAGTAATATTATGATATTGGCCTTAAAAGAAATGTCACTAAAATTATTTTTGTACATAACTTCTACTAATCACAAATATGTTGTACAAATGTTAGTTTCTGAATTATAATGTTCTTTTTTATGAAGACAAATAAGAATATATTAATTTCAGGTTTCTATCTGAGAGAAAGTCAGCTTCTGAACAGTCTTGTTTTTATTTATGGAGATCATGAATCATGTAGCTAATTGTGTTCTCTTCTTAAAATTGGGGTTAAAATGTTAGAAACAAGTACATGGATTATCTATAGTATAGCACATGGATAGTTTTTTTTTTTTTTCAGAATCAATTTGTGTCTTAACTTTATTCTTATATTTATTGTATTTTTCTCCTCACTCCTTGTCTCATTTTTTATTTGTTTATTTTCTTTCATTTAATTAATTGTTTGTATTATTGTGACCTTTATTGTACTACAACCAGTTTTAAAGTTTGTTATTTTTTTATTTCTTTCTATCAAACAAATGAATATTTTTGTGAACAGAAGATAGGTAGACCCAGGGTAACTGCATGAGAGAGAAAAGTTGAAGTAAGTTTAAGGAGACTTGTGGGCAAATTGTATTAAATAGCCTTTAACTATGGACTCAACAGAGTTATAAGTTAAAAATAATTGAAATAAAAGAAGAATATTAAGAGAGGAAGAAATAGATGGTAGGAAAAGCATATGAGAGCAGATGATTCTTTGTGGCAGTCACTGAAGAGCAAAACATAATGGTTTGGTTATTGACCAAAGCAAATCATGAGGTAAAGGCATCAGGTTGGGTAATGATCTTTGTAGTACAGCATAGTGAAAGCACTTTCATATATTCTGAAGCCATTTACAAGTTGGATTTTCAAACATAGATGCACACAGGTTTAAATTCAGCCTAAGTTCTAAGGTAAAGTAATGCAGTATACATAAAACATTGTTTAAAATAGATAGTATGCATTAATTGTCAGAAAAAAATTCATAACCAAATCCTGCAATGAAGTTCATTAGGAATTGGAGACTTTCCTCCAGAAGTCAAAAAAGTAACAAACACACAGATGCACAACTGTGAACAATATTGGAAAGGTTGCCGTAAAATAAAAATAATATAGGACAGAGAATGACAATACCAGATTTATTCTAAAGACTAGCAACAAATAATGGAAGAATTGTCTGGTAGTGAAGGACTGTCCTGAGGCCTGGCTTGGAACTTTTAACCTTGACCAGGCTGGTTATCAAAAGGAAAATTCTTGGGTGGGATGGAGAGCAGTATGGCCAAACACATGAATACTATCCATTGTTGAACATCTAAAATTTAAACCAGTTAATTCTGCTGAAATATTTCGATAGAAATACTGAAAAAAAAAAAAAAAAAAAGAATTCTTTTAGATATAAAAGTTTTCTACTTTACATACCTATCACATGCATAACTATCTTCAACTATCAAGACATTTTAATGGACCATAAACTTATAAGTAATTTCAGGGAAAATGCTGCTTTATTTTAATAAGCTATACTCAGAATATCATCATAAGATCATTTCTTAATCTGTATCACTTAAATTCTTTGAGAACTCAGTTTCACATCAGTAAAGTAGGACTGTATGATAAGATAATCACTAAGATGTCTTCAGGCTCTCAAATTGCATAATGCTCTAATTATGTATGACTACTAGTGGTTGTATGTTCTCACATTATCTTATGGACAACCTCAATGTCTATATATGAGGAAGCTAAAAATGTTTAATGCATGAGTAGATTTTAGTTTGCATTACTTAAATTAAAATAAAGAATTTAATAAACTATATTTCCCACCAAAAGAATGGCTTTGCACAAAATATCTTAAAAATATGTTCTCCTCATCCTAATCATTTAAAGTAAACTACAATTTGCTTTAACAATGATGAAAATGTTAATTACAGTGAAAATAGAACACTACACAAACATGGCTTTAGCAATTACTTTAATTTTGACCAATAACATCATTATCCTTATGCCTTGCATTCATAATATATTGTATATTCAAGAGATAGTTGGATGAAGATGTGACAGAGCTATGCAATTAAACCGAAAGTCCTATATGACTTGTAATACAACAAGTGTTTAAAAATAAATTCACAATAATAGTAAGAGGTAATGTTATCTAAAAAAAGTTTGTGATAAGGGAAAGCGAATTCGATTTACTCAAAGCTTGTAAAATATAATCAAATACAAAGGTTATTAGTTTATAAATTTGTGATAATATTTTCTCTCTTTAGCATTAGAATTAGTAATTGGCAAAAGAGTACACAGACATTTGGATAGGATAAAGTATAAAGAAATTTCAGTCTAAAGATGGGTGAAAAAGATCGAGGCACAAAAACAAAAATTACTATGGGATATCAGAGAAAATTTTACTAAAACTTGAGTTAAGGGACAATCTTAAGAATGTAAAAGATGAATAAATAGATAATGAGAACTTTGGAAAGATTGAACTTCTCAGAGCTGTATTTTCACATAACAAAATGAAATTAAACCTGAGCCACGGAGACAGTTTAAGGGTCACAAATAGAGAGTAATTTTATCTGCTCCTCTCCCCCAGAGTCAATTATTTATATTCCAAAGAGATAGAACATAGAGTTATCCCTGTTCTCTTCCTAAGTAGAACATATTTACATTAAGGAGAGTGTCTCTCCCTCTCCTTTAGAGGGTGGCAACATGTATGTGGGTGTGTGTATACACACACACACACACACACACGTAAATATATATATATATATATTGGTTCCTCACTCGTGGTGCAGAATTCCCCTTTTGTGCATATGCAGGGTCCATCTGCTTCTCATAATATCTCTTAATGAAAGTGAAAAATTGGAGTATGAAGAACCAATGCTGATATTACTCTGACAGTTGTTCTGATCTCTGCACCAAAAACCTTGTTTCATTCAGAATACAAATATAGATATTAAAAATTTATCAGTCACCAAATGACAACTTTCCTTACAGTTTCATTTCTTTATTTCAATCACAATGAAATTTTTTGATCATCGCAACTTTTTCTTGGTTATTACATTTATTTCTTCATCAATCAATTCATTTAAATTCAATGGTGTCAACCACCTAAGTGATTACAAAGAAGTGCAAAACCAAGCTCTGACTGAGAAAAAAATATAATAAAGATGATCAGAAAAGCAAAAACAAAAACAAAAGAACAACTAACTAAGCAAACAAACAAATCCTACCATCCCAAAAGCAACCACATGATGCACATAGAAGTGTACTTTAAAAGACAAGACTTGTGCAGTCATAAATAGCAAGAGAATTTAATGAGAAATTGAGATGCCATCTGACTGAAATGTACAGAGACAATTTTTTAGTGGAAGTCTGATGGATATCTTTTCCATAGAGAGGAAAGAGAAAAAGTGTTTATATTAGCACATAACCACCTTGAGAGGTTTGGAGAAACATTGCAGAGTGAGAGATGTCCCCAGATCTCTCCTCTTGAAACAACAATGAGCCAAACATCTAAAACTCAACAAAAAACACCCAAACTGCATACCAGCACATCTGAGTGTGGGATCTGTGCATAAGAGCTACCATAGGTCAGAGCTCCGAATGTTGGGAAGTGGACTGGGAGAAATAAAGAAGCTGCCCATAACAGCCACGGGAGCTCTCTGTAGGAGGAGAGGGAGGGGAGAAGGTGCGGGAGTTCCCTGAACAGCCCTGTTTGGAGAGCAATGAGATCCACATACCGGCAGCAGTGCCCAGTCATCAAGGAAGAAGGCAGAGAAATGGGGACGGCAGAAAAGAAGGAATGGCAGAGGAACAACAGTTGATTTTTATCAGCCATGGTTATAAAACTGAGGCTGAACTGCAGCTCAAATCCCCAACCAAAAGGGACCCTACTCCACATCCTCCGAGACCAAACACTGCGGATCCCAGGGAAAATGCTACCAAAACTGTTCCTAACACTGACAGAGACTGAAATTGAGGGTAGAAAGCATGATTAAACATTAAACATCTATAAGTAAAAAAAAAAAAAAAAAAAAAAAAAAAACTACTGATCTCTTTTTAAAGAAATCATCAAATATAAATGAGCATGGGTAATGTGACATTAGAAGTTAGAAGGTACATTTTTTAGTGTGGTGACAAGTTAATTTTATTCCTATTACAAGTTCTCCCCTAGTAGAACTATGTGAGTTATATAAGCCAGGATAAAAAATCAATATATTTTCATTAATGCTCAGGTGAAATAGTCCATTAAACACCATGAACAACCGAGGTGACAAGGCATCTCATATAGAAAAAGAAAAATCTCCAGAAAATAAGTTTACAGACATAGATATATGCGACTTAAATGACAGAGAATTCAGGATGATACTTCTAAAAATACTCAGTGAGTTCATATTAACAATTTCAGAAATTGAAAAAAGAACTAGATGAGCAGAGCAAGGAAATTGAAACCCTCAAAAAAACAATAGATCTTCTGGAGATAAAAACCATGCTGCAAGAGTAGAAAAATGAAATAGCAAGCTTGAGAAATAGAGTTGTCCAAATGGAGGAAAGATAGAAATCAAGAAGGAAAAAAGAAGGAAGAACAGAGAAACTGAAGAATGAAAAATAACGAAAGTGAAATTCAGGAACAAGCTGATACTATCAGGAAAAACATAAGAATAATGGGCATTATTGATTAGAAAGCATTTTCAGACAAATAGTTGACAAGAATTTCCCAAATCTAAGGAATGAGCTGGAGCTTGGAATTCAAGAAGTCAATGGAACACCCAATTATCTCAACCCAAAAAAGGCCTTCGCCGAGACACATTGTATTAAAATTATCAAAAATCAACAACAAAAACAGAATTCTCAGGGCAGCCACAGAGAAAATGGTAACGCATAAAGGAAAACCCACTAGATTATCGTCGGACTTCCCAGCGCAAATCTTACAAGCCAGAAAGGAATGGAATCAAATATTTAAACTATTAAGTGAAAGGAACTACCAGCCTAGAGTAATGTATCCAGCTAAATTCTCCTTTAGATATGAAGAAGAAATTAAGACCTTTGCATACATACAAAAATTGAGAAAATTCTCCACGGCGAGGCCTGTACTACAGGAAATACTGAAAGAGGTCAGCTTACCTAAAACGAAATGACAAAAAAAATACATAATTAGAAGTAAGGTGACTATCAGGCAAATAGAAGGAGAAGAGTGCAATCCTTACTAAGAACAGGGCATTATAAACTTAAATAATAAGAAGAGAATTGCTATAGCAAGATAATAAATAACATTCAGCATACACAGGGACAAATTGGGATAACAATGACTGAAAAAGAGATAATTCAAAGATCCAAATTCACAAAGGGGAAAGGAGATAAGGCACACACAGAAGAAAATGG
>NW_006494613.1:7528769-7535248 GCF_000325575.1 Pteropus alecto
AAAAACAAAACCCAGCTATATGCTGCCTGCAGGAGACACATCTCACCTTCGAAGACAAATATAGCCTCAAAGTGAAAGGGTGGATAATGATATTTCAAGCAAATGGCATTCAGCGAAAAGCGGGAGTAGCGGTACTAATTTCAGATGAAATAGACTTCAAAATAAAAAAGATAATGAAGATATTGAGGGACACTTTATAATGATAAAGGGAATCATGCGCCAAGAAGACATTACACTTATTAATATCTATGCTCCCGATCAGGAAGCCCTGAAATATGTAAAGCAATTACTATCAGAACTAAAGGGAGAAACAGACCAAAACACTATCATAGTGTTTTGAGGACAGGCATTCATTGGTAAAGCCATCAGGCCTGGACTTTGACATTTTGGTAGGTTTTTGATAATTGTTTCAATTTCCATACTACTGATCAGTCTATTTAGATTTTCCACTTTTGTGGAAATACCACACTGTCAGATATGGGGACCTAAATATCCCTCTGTTGGATATGGACAGATCATCCAAACAGAAAATCAATAAGGCAATAATATCCTTAAATGACACATTAGATCAACTGGACATAATTGACATTTGAGAGCCTTCCATCCCAAAATGGCTGCTTATACATTCCTCTCTAGTGCACATGGAACATTCTCAAGAATTGATCACATACTGGTACACAGAGATAGCCTCAACAGAGGGTTGAAATCATACGAACCATGTTCTCTGATCATAATGCTTTGAAACTAGAGATCAACTGCAAAAAAAAAAGCAGGAAGAACCACAAATATATGCAGATTATACAACATGCCATTAAAGAATGACTGGGCCAGAGAAGAAATAAAAAGAGAGATCAAGAGATACATAGAGACGAATGATAATGATGGTACAACATATCAAAACTTTTGGAACATGGCAAAAGCGGTCATAAGAGGAAAGTTCATATCATCACAGGCCTATCTCCAAAAATAAGAATGAGCCTAAATAAAAAACCTAATGTTTCATCTTAAAAAAAACTAGAAAAGGAAGATCAAATGAAGCCTAAAGTCAGCAGAAGGAAAGAAATCATCAAAATTAGAACGGAAATAAATGAAATTGAAAATACAACAAAATAAACAAATAAACAAAAAAGATAGAAAAAAATAAATGCAACAAAGAGCTGGTTCCTTGAGAAAGTTAATAAAATTGACAAACCCCTGGGTAGACTTACTAAAGAAAAAAAAGACACAAATAAACAAAATCAGGGAAGAAATAGGGGAAATTACGACAGACACTGCAGAAATACAAAGGATCATACAAGAATACTGTGAAAAAGTATATAACACCAAATTTAATAACCTAGAAGAAACGGACCAGTACTTTGAAAAATACAACCTTCCTAGACTGAATCAAGAAGAACTAGGAAATCTAAATAAATCGATCATCAGTGTGGAAACTGAAACAAGCATCAAAAACAGACCAAAAGGTAAAAGTCCAGCACCAGATGGCTTCACCAGTGAATTCTACCAAACATTCAAAGATTTAATACTTATTCTCTTGGAACTCTTCCAAAAAATCAAAGAAGAGACAATACTTCCCAATTCATTTTCTGAGGCCAATATTACTCTGATACCAAAACCTGGTAAGGATAATACAAAAAAAAAAAAAGAAAATTACAGACCACTATCTCTCATGAACACAGATGCAAAAATTCTAAATAATATACTAGCAAACCAAATACATCAACATATTAAAAAGATTATACACCACAATCAAGTGGGCTTCATTCCAGGGGTACAGGGATGGTTCGATATATGCAAATCGATTCATGTTATATACCACATAAACAAACTAAAAAATAAGTCATATGATCATATCAATAGGTGCAGAAAAAGCCTTCAACAAGATACAAAGAAGTGAAAAAAACAATACCTTTTGCAATTGCAACATAAAGAATAAAATAACTAGGAATAAATTTAACAAAACTTGTTAAGGACCTATATAATGAAAACTACAAGACCCTATTACAAGAAATCGAAGAAAATACAAAGAAATGGAAAAATATTCTGTGTTCTTGGATTGGTAGAATCAACAGAGTTATAATGCTTATAAGTCTGTATAAGCATTATACAGACTTAATGTAATCCCATCATAATCCTATTAGCAATTTTTAAAGAAATGGAACAAAAAATCAGCAGATTTGTATGGAAATACAAAAGACTCCAAATTGCCAAAGCTATCCTGAGAAAAAGGAATGAGGCTGCTCGACTTCAAATTATACTACAAAGTGACAGTAATCAAAACAGCATGGTATTGGAAGCAAAACAGACACATGAACCAGTGGAACAGAATCGAGAGTCCATAAGTAAACCTATATTTATATGGGCAAATAATTTTCGACAAAAAAGCCAAAACATACAGTGGAGAAAGGAAATCCTCTTCAATAAGTGGTGCTGGGAAAATTGGAAGGCCGCCTGCAAAAGAATGAAACTAGACTGTTGTCTATCATCACACACCAAAATTAACTCAAAATGGATTAAAGACCTGAATATAAGACCTGAAACAATAAAATGCATATAAGAAAATATATGGACCTAAAGAGGAGTTTATGAATTTGACCTCAAAGGCAAGGGAAGTAAAAGCAAAAATAAATGAATGGGACTACATCAAACTAAAAAGCTTCTGCTCAGCAAAAGAAATAGACAACCATCAGAATGGGAAAATATATTTGTAAGCAATGCCTCTGATAATGGCCTAATATGCGAAATATACAAAGAACTCATACAAGTCAATAACAACAAAAATGATCCAGTCAAAAAATGGGCAGAGGATCCAAACAGACACTTCTCCCTAGAGGATGTACTTCTCCCTAGAGGATGTACAAATGACCAACAAATATATGAAAAGATGCTCAACATCGTTAGCTATTAGGGAAATGCAAATCAAAACCACAATGAGATATCATCTCACACCTGTTAGAATAGCTATAATCAACAGGACAAATAATAATAAATGCTGTAGAGGATGTGGAGAAAAAGGAATCCTCCTACACTGCTGGTGGGACTGCAAATTGGTACAGTCACTATGGAAAACAGTCTGAAGGTTCCTCAAAAAACTAAGAATTGATCTACCATATGATCCAGCAATCTCTCTACTGAGTATTTACACCAAAGATTTGAAAACCCATATCCAAAAAGATATTTTTACACCGATGTTCATAGCACCATTATTCACAATGGCCAGGACATGGAAACAAACAAAGTGTCCTACGATAGATGATTGGCTAAAGAAGCTGTACATATATACAATGGGATATTACTCAGTCACAAGAAGAGATGAAACATTGCCATTTGCGACAACATGGGTGGACCTCGAGATAATTATACTAAGCTAAATAAGCCAGACAGAAAAAAATGAAAATCACATGATATCACTTATATGTGGTATATAAACTTAAAAGCAACAAATGAACAGGACAAACAAGCAGCGATTCATAGACATGGACTACAGACTAGTAGTTACTAGAGGGTATCGGGTGGGGCATGAGGGGAGAGTTAGAAAGGGTAAAGGGTTGGTTAAATATAGGGTGGTAGAGGGAGTGTGAAATGGGTAAAAGGGATCAAATATATGGTAGCTGAAGGAAACTGGACTTTGGGTGTTAAACACACAATAAAATATACAGATGTCAAATTACAATGTACTCTTTAAAATAATATAATTGTATTAACCAATGTTACCCCAATAAACTTAATTTTTGCAAAGTTAAAAAAATATATAACCACCTTGAGAAATGCAGGTAACTACTAATATCTAATTATTCCATGGTGTACACTGCTAAACAACTTTTATCATACAACTCATTATAACCTGAATTTTTTTGTACACAAATTTTATTAATATTTAATACTTCAAAGCATCTGGTATACCTTTCTACATTTAATATAAATAACTTACACTGAATATGAATAATTGGAGAAAATTTTAGTAAAACAATAACAAAAAACTTTAAAATAAAGTATTCTCTTGGCTAATTATAATTAAATATAGACATTTTTATTTTCTATGGAATAAGTTCAACTTTTCTTTTTGTAAAAATTGTGGTAAAACATGCATAACACAAAATTTACCATTTTAACCATTTTTAAGGGTTCAGTTCTGTTGCATTAAGTACATTGACATTTTTTACAACCATCATCATTATTTATCTTGAGGATTTTTTCATATTCTCCATCTAAAACTCTGTACCTATTAAACATTAACTCCTTCTTCTCCCCCACTTCCAGCTTCTGACAGTCAGCATTCTACTCTCTATCTCTATGAATTTGACTATTCTAGAAACTTTATGTAAGTAGAATCACACAATATTTGACTTATTTCACTTAGCATAGTGTTTTCAAGTATTATTTATTTTGTATTATGTCAAACGTTCCTTTATTTTTAAGGGTAAATAAATTTTAATTTTTTTGTATATACCACATTTTATCTATTAATCTGTTTGTGAATATTTGGGCTATTAACATCTTTTGGGTTTGTGAATAATGTTGCTAGTGTACAAATATATTTTTTTAATTGCTACTTGCAATTTTGAGGGGTATATACCTATTTCAGAAATGAAATTGCTGAATTGTATGATAATTTTATGTTTAAAGTTTTAGGAATCACTATACTATCTGCCACAGTGGCTGCACTATTTTCCATTCCCACCAGCAAAGCACAAGAATCAATTTTGTCCATATCCTCTCCAATACTTGTTCTATTCTGTTTTTTATAATAGCCATACTAATGGGTTTTAAGGTTTATGTTAATTTGATAGATATCAAGACATCTTTATTATTTCATATTTGACTAAATATGAGAATTGTAGTAAAAAATTATTATATTCTACTCCCAATTTCTCAGCTTCCAGACATTGGTGACAACCGCTCAAAAAAAAAGATACTATTTTGATTACTTGTGAATAATAAATGATGTTTGTTTTGTAATATAAATCATAAGCTTAAAAAATGTCCAATTACTATATCTGCTTTATGATTTCACTTCAGAAAATAGAGGAATGCATTGTTTCTTTGTATTTTACATCCTAAACAAGAGAACTGTTAACTTGCTGATAGAATGTACAATTGATAATTATTCATGGTTAACTATGATCTAAGTGTCTGTATTTACTTGGTCTTTGGGCAAAATACATATCCATGGAAATTAAATAGGTATTCAAGAATCGTTGTCTACATGTAATTATTATTTAGAGTTTTAATTTTATATTTTCTTCATTAAAAGCAATGAAGAAAATCTCACAGATATAGGTGTATTATCTAAATCTATCAGTCTATTTTCTTTGAACAGGTTATTTATTTTTAGATAAAGAAACTTGATAAAAAAGTTAATTTCTTAAGATCATAAAGCAAAGTAGTATGTTTACAATAATAATATTTAGTTTTATTTAATAATTAATTCCAAAATATGTAAATCTACATTGGTTTACTCTTCATGACAGTGTAATAATATGAAAAATAACTAATATCAATTTGCATTTCCGTGGAAATATTTTCTTTTGTTAACTAAATTATCTCCTAAAGAATGTGATAATGGACCACAGTTTATAGATTCTGGTTAGAACAAATTAGAATTCATTTGTCTACCTCTTATGCAAATTGATAAATTCTACCCATTCCTAGTAATTTCCAGTAGATTAATTATCATAGGCTTGTATTTCTGCATCCCAATAACAAAATTCTTTTAAGGTGTACGCCTAATTTTTCTAGTTTCATTCTATTATGTTTTTACTGCACCAATATTTACCTCTGCTTTTCCATACCCTCTATTCACCAAAAATCCTGTTACTAACAGTAGAAAAATACTCACTTTTTTCCTTGCTTTCCTCCTCCTCTGACCAGTAAATATTTATTTTTTAAAGCATCCTCCTATCTATTTGAACTTGTGATATATTTTAATGCTTTATTAATTTAAGGATTATTTGCATTGTTTTAGATAATTTTAATTTAAAAGTCCTTTTTTTTAAAGAGAAACTTTATTTTCTTATTGACTTTTATTCAATATTCAGTGTGGATTTAGAAACAGAATTTTTCTGTGAGAAAAAAACAACTAAAGCGCTTAAGATTGTGTCGAGGCTAGCATTATATAAGAATATATTAGTGATGTTATTTGGAAATATATTTGGTACTATAAAACTTTCATTTTTCCCTGAAGCGGTTATTGGAAATGGCATTATATTGCAATGCACAATAATTGTGCCACAATTGTGGCTCTTCCATTTTTATATCTCTGATTTGTCAGTAAAAAAAAAAAAGATTGTGTAAAGAACTACAAATCAACAAGAAAAAGAGATTAATTTTGAAAAATAGGAAAAATTTGTGAAAGTGAAAATTTTAACCAAATGAGATATGAAAAAAAACAAAACAACAACAATAAAGCAATAACAAACTGGCAAAAAATTGAGCTATTAAAATACTCACAAGGTTGGTGGGAGTAAAAATTGTCACAA
>NW_006494613.1:7536638-7552929 GCF_000325575.1 Pteropus alecto
TTCTTTTCAGGTGTACGCCTAATTTTTCTAGTTTCATTCTATTATGTTTTTACTGCACCAATATTTACCTCTGCTTTTCCATACCCTCTATTCACCAAAAATCCTGTTACTAACAGTAGAAAAATACTCACTTTTTTCCTTGCTTTCCTCCTCCTCTGACCAGTAAATATTTATTTTTTAAAGCATCCTCCTATCTATTTGAACTTGTGATATATTTTAATGCTTTATTAATTTAAGGATTATTTGCATTGTTTTAGATAATTTTAATTTAAAAGTCCTTTTTTTTTAAAGAGAAACTTTATTTTCTTATTGACTTTTATTCAATATTCAGTGTGGATTTAGAAACAGAATTTTTCTGTGAGAAAAAAACAACTAAAGCGCTTAAGATTGTGTCGAGGCTAGCATTATATAAGAATATATTAGTGATGTTATTTGGAAATATATTTGGTACTATAAAACTTTCATTTTTCCCTGAAGCGGTTATTGGAAATGGCATTATATTGCAATGCACAATAATTGTGCCACAATTGTGGCTCTTCCATTTTTATATCTCTGATTTGTCAGTAAAAAAAAAAAAGATTGTGTAAAGAACTACAAATCAACAAGGAAAAAGAGATAATTTTGAAAAATAGGAAAAATTTGTGAAAGTGAAAATTTTAACCAAATGAGATATGAAAAAAAACAAAACAACAACAATAAAGCAATAACAAACTGGCAAAAAATTGAGCTATTAAAATACTCACAAGGTTGGTGGGAGTAAAAATTGTCACAAATGCTAGAGAAACATTTTGGCAGTTCTACTACAGATATGTTCACCCTGTGACCCAACAATTCCACTCCTAGGTATATATCAAAGAGAGATGAGTGTTTATGTCTAATAATACAATGTACAAAAATGTTTATATCAGTTCTAGAATTAACAGTTGAAAACTTCAAACAGCTAAAATATTTATAAAATGAAGAAAGTATAAATCTCATTGTCTCCAAGTAGATTATTATACAATGATAAAAAGGAATAAATTATGCTATGTAAAGCAAAATGGATAAATCTCAAAAATATTATTTTAATAAATATTATTAAGTAAAACAAAATCATGACATTTAAAAATTTATAAAATAATCTAAGGTGATAAAATTCAGAATAGGGGTTACATTTAGGAAAGTTAGTGACAGAGAACAGGAAGGATATGAGATATTCCTATCTTGATCCTATATGTATAATTCCTTAATAGTGACAATTACTCAGTTGTATATGTTTTAAAAAGTTCATCAAACTGTACTCTTAAGATATTTTGTATTTAATAGATTATATTTCAATAAATGAGTTAATAATAATAATATAAATAATTTCTATATGACCTCTCCCGAATCTAAAATTCTATGATTCTGTGAAATCCCTAATCACTCTCTTGTTCTTTCGAATTTCCTTGTCTATGTCTACAGTCTGTCCCTTGCTTCATCTGCTTCTATCAGTCAATATAAATTATTCTCATGCTTGGCAATTCCCTAAAACTCAAATGAATAATTTAAGTCACAGTTATGGCTTTAAATTTTCCACTGCCCCACTCTCAACTTTATCTTAACTGTCTCGTTTTTCTCTCCAAATGAATCTTTATAATTTAAATGTTAAACAGATCAAGGTAGCAATGTCAAGCATCAGTTGTGAGCTGCTTTTCTACATTTGATGAGGAGAAAAACTTTAGAAGATACTGATCCTATAAATTGATAAAATGTTAATAAGTACATTTTTAAATGACTGTCATATTTATTGACTCTCATCCAATTTTATATCATGTTTTATCATTGAAGTTTCAACATCAACATATTGGAGAATAATAGTTTATATCTGTAAATTGCAATTCATTAAAATAAAAAAAGAATTAAATATATATGTATAATTCCTTAATAAATCAAGAAGCTTTACCTATTATATATTCCCATTTTACTATTTAAATTAGAAATTAGTCATTATTATTGGTATATGTGTATTCTAAAAATAATAAAATAAGAACGAAATAAAGACCTTACAATATAGAAAATTCTACACCTCTCATGGTATAATAGAATACAGGAATATTTTTCTTTCTTTTTTTTTTTCCAGGAATTTGTCATAGCGTTCATCTCAGATCAGTTCTCACACATAAATGCCCTGTTATTTGAAGAGAGCGACTTCCTCATAACAATGTGATAGCACATCTAAATTCCAGGGGATTTTATACCTCAGTAAACATCAATACAATGCAAATGATGATTTACTGGTTTTCTTTTATCTGTGATCTTTTATTCATTGCCTCATGTAGAGCAAATGTGAAATGTAGTCTTTGTTCCTCAAATACAGAGAGAGGGTGCAGAATTCTTGCATCAGCTATCTTTTATTTTATTTTTTAAATGAGAAGGAAAGCATTCAACATTTTTGCATTTTATATTTGGATAAGCCCCTTCTAGCATTTAAAAAAATTCTAATAGCAATAATTTGTCCTTAAAAAATGAATTTGTTTTGGCATCAAATATTACATTTAAAAATTTTTCTTACTCAAGAAAGATTCGTATTATATAAAAATTAAAAATTAAATTTTATTACATTTGAATATGCAGTGTTGACATCCGTACACCTGTTTTAAAATCTTTTCACTTGAGCTGTGATGAAACAATGAGTAGTGGAGAAGCAGAGCATAAATACTAGAAAATAAGCACTGGTATTTTATGTTAGAATGTATTGCACTTAAAGATTATTAGTGTTCAATATTTAATTCTCAAATATTATAACTTATAGTCCTACATAATATCAGAGTTAAAGAACACTTTAATTCTCATCAAAACAAAGCATCTTTTAATGAACCAAACTTCTTTATAAAGTTTCTCCTAGCAGTCCCTAGATCTCTAAGTGTTCGGCAACAAGCTGCCCATTCTACTGTTGGATAGCCCTAACTTTGTTACTTTGCTTTTCATGGTTACTGATGTTATTGTTTTGTTTGTTTTCATGCTGAGACATAACTGCCTACCTGCAATTTCTTCCCAGTAGTTTCTTAAAAGTTCTGCCTTCCAAGTATACAAAAAAGATATGTAATCATGTCTTAGCCCAGAAAATGCATACAGGCACCTCTCACGAACTTTCAGAGCCTGGTTCCCCCTGGCTAATCATCTTTATCCTCATGACTTTTAGCCACGTGTTTCTTTAAACATTCTTCTCTCTTTCCTCTGTCTTTTATTTTATTCTTCTTTCCCTGTATTTTATTTTCAATAAGCATTTAACTAGGATCTACTATATACTAAATATTGTGCTTGCCACTGGTGTTATATAATAAAGACAGCGCCTTCAAAAAACTTTAGTAAACTTTCTAGTGTTGGTATATGTGTATTCTAAACAAATAATTACAACCCTGTAAAACAACCAGCGTCATAAAAATAAACACTGGATTATTATTGTATTTAATCCTGATAATAATACTCTAGAGATGGGTATTATAATATTTATTTGGTAAATTATAAAGGTAATATATAGCCATTGTAAAAAAATGTAATGATAAAAATTATTATACATTTGCTTTGTGTTGAAGCAATTTACTATTATTACACATTTGCTTTGTGTTGAAGCAATTTACTATGCAGTTTGCATTTATCATCTAAGTTAAACTTCACAATCAACTCTGTTGTATGTGCTATTATTATTCTTATTTTCAGGTGTAAAAGGTGAGATAAAAAGATGTTAGATGACTTGCCTATGTTTACACACTTAGAAATTGGTAATTCTTTATTGTAGCTAAGATCATTTGATTCCGGAGCCTGCACTTGTAATATTCAAAGTGAAATAAATATCACCCAAATTTTTTCTGACATTTTCTAATTTGGGCCCTCCCACATTTATTTTCCCTTTTCATTGGCCACAACGCCCTGTTGTTTTTTTTTTTTATTCAGGAATTCACCCCAAAATGTGAGCCTTGCTCCATTACTCACAGCTCTCAGTGTGGCCCTTAAAGCAACCAGCAGCATCCTCTTCCTGTGGACATGTGAATAGCTTGTGACCATAGCAGATGACTGTGATATCCAAATTCAGTGAAGGAGATATTGGGTGAGGACTTCTGAGTAAGAAAACTTCCTAATGCTTCTGCAAAAGCCAACTAAATAAACATAAATTTCTCCTAAATGTAAGTAAGACAAAATGCAGCCCTTAAAGCTGTTGGAAATCATCTTGTTAATATGGGGACCACCTACTTTATGTGTCTTAGAAGCACAACCATAAACAGAATTTGGTAAACTGTGCTACAGGATCATTCCTCATTTGAGCTATTCAGATACCTACGCCAAAATTTCCCTTTTACTATTCCAACCTATTTGGATTGGGTTTCTCTTATTTGAATGCAAAAATTTTCAACCTGATACAGTTCAATAAACAAAGTATACTTTATTAACCCTACAGTATAGATAAGTACAGAATATAGAGACAACTGTGCTTCTTATCGTCCCTTCCAAATCTCTTCCAACCACTCTTACTGACTCAGTTATCCTTGAAATGGACTCTGACATTTCTCTCCCAAAATTAATACTGATATTTAAATTTAAGTGTTATTGAAATAAGACAGTGAAGAGAATATTTCTTTAAAGAATCATGGTATGAACTATGCAAGGAAGTTTAAAGATTGAGATAAAATTGGTAATATCCATTTATCTGTATTTATTCAATAATATTCACTAAGCATCTACTGTATATCTGACCTGAGAAATCAAAATATGAACACATAAACAAAATCTCTGAGCTCACAGTTTACAGTCTAGTTCTCTTCCAACATGCACTCAAGTCTTTAATGACACTAAATGCAGATATAGTGATCAAGCAATGTAGAGATTAATATGAAATAAATATAAAAACAAATAACATTCATTTTTCTAGTAGCATAGTCAATCTAGCATAGCAAAAATAAACTGACTGTTTAACAAGCGCCCTTCAACTACATAGACATGAAATGATCAATAATTAGAAAAATGTCACAATGGTTCTATGTTGTTCCTGTAGGGACCTTTGCTACACAGGTGTGACACACATTCCAATGTTTTGACATGATTGAGTGTCAAGGGAGTGACATTTCTGAGGTAATGCAAGGTTGAATTACACTGACTAAAAATATAGGTTTCTATTGCCCGAGTTTGAAGAAATATATATATAACATTTATGATTGTAAATGATTAATAATTTAACAGAATTTGATTTTTTTCAACTAAGAAGGGAACAAAATTACTAAATTAGGAAAAAAAGAAATAACTCCAACCCAAAGTGTGTTAGAAATATATTATAATCCATTTTAACTTTAATACTATTATGTATATATTTTGCTGGAAATAGATGGGTTGGGTTTTCATACTGGATCAACCTGACCATACTGGAAATCTGATCTTAGACCTTCAACTTCCAGAATTGTGAGAAAATAAGTCTATGGCAATTTGTTATGGCAACAGCAGAAGACAATAGCAATAATTTAATAATAATAATAATAATAATAATAATAATAATAATGAGAGTGACTACAAAAGTCTTTAATTTTTGTTCATGAATTCTTTAATTAAGTGAATATTGATTAAATATCCACTATATGCTAGGCAGTGGAAAAAAAGCATAATTAAGACTGTTCTTGACTCAGCAGAATGTGTATCTTATGTATTATTTAATGGAAGCAGTGTATGGGCATAGATTATTATAGGACTGCTATTTTAGATATAATGATATAACAGTCATAGAGACCTGAAAGGAATGGGGATGAACATTGTGAGAGAGTCGTACAAATACCTGGAAGAAAAGAGTTTGAAGAAAATAAAAATAAAAAAAGCAAGTACAAAAGTCAGGACAAAAAAAGTAGCATGCCTGGTATATCTGTGCAAACATCAAGGAATTGTTATGGTTGAATAAGTGTGTATGTGATGTATGTGTAGTGCAAGGAAATAATGTTTGGGGAGGATGAATATTATGTTGGACCCTGGAACTCATGATAAAGACTTGGAATCATTTCAAAAGGTGAGATACATCAGTTTAATTTTATCATTCTCTTTAATTTGAAACACTGGAGAACTTACAAAGAAAACTGAAGAAAATGCAATTGATTAAAAGATTTTGAGTTTTGTAAATAATGAAGATGTTCACAGGCAAAGAAAAAATAATTGTCCATAATAATTTCACCTTTAGCTATAATCATACATTTGCATGTAGTGAATGAGGCCTTCAATTATCTGTTCTAAAACAGTCTCTTCCATCTACAGCCATGTTACCCTGAACAAGCCTGATCCTGTCTAATCTTAAAAGCTAAGCAGGGGTGAGCCTGGTTAGTACTTGAATGGGAGACCTCTTAGGAAGACCAGGTGCTATAGGTGGGTGTAAAAGATAAAAAAATAAAAATTAAGGGATTGTAAACTGACAAGGTCCTTGCTATCTGTGAAGTCAGCCAAGGGTTACCTCACCAAAAAAGTAAGCAAAAACAGCCTTTTCCATTTGTATCTTATTCCGCTTAACTTTTCTTCATGACATTTACTGTTACCCCACAAAAGGGCATCCTGGAATCTATACATTTATTTTTTTATTGTTTAGTTTTATCTGTTTTACCATTAAAATGTAAACTTCATGAGGGAAGGGATGTTGTCTTTCTTCTGCATTATATTCTAAATGGCTCAACTAGTGCTTATTAAATGTTGAATGGCTGAATTAATGAATCTCCACAGTTAAAATGCAATTTTGATATGATAATGAGAGAAATATAGTAAAATGGTAGCTGTAATATAGTAAAGTATTTGTCTGTTTTCACAATAAAATTACAAGTTCTGAAGATTGGGTCTATCGTCTATTTCATTTTTTGTGAAAAGCACCTTAAAAGCACTTTAAAAACAAAGAAAGGCACTTGCTGTAGATAATCTAAAGGAAGATTAAATTTAGTAGGAAAATGTCACTAATGAACTTAAAATATGTTTTTATTTACATAAAAGGTAATTTTGTTTTAAGGACAGAAAAAAATTGAGAAAAATAACAAGCTGGAGAAACAAGTTGAAGTACAGAAAGTGGGAAATTAAATGTAAAAGTCAAAAAATAACAAGAACATAAAATAAAAAGTCAATAAAATTAGATAAATGGACAAGTCTACTTCACTTAGTATTAGAAAAAGAGACGATCAAATCCTCTTTATTTTTACTAATATATTTATCAATATTAAATTAAAATGAGTACGTTTTCCCTTAAGTTTCAATTTAGTTTGAGGGAATACTGACAAAATAATTTTATAGTACAATTTCCTTAAATACTGTTGTAACTACCTCTATAACTTAAGATTTTTCAACTTTTTTTGCATATTTATTATAGTAGGTCACCCAGCACATTTTTTACTTTCATATTGCTAATTTTGGAAAACTTAAAACTAAATGTTTTACTTAAAATGTATTATTTAAAAAGAGACTATTAGCTGCCTATGAATTCCAACTTGAGTAAAATTTGTATTATTAATTTCAAGAATAAATTTTTTCTTGTGATTATTTAAGCCAGATAATGTTTCACTATCACTAGGAAATTAATGCAGGGATGATCTTGGAATTTGCATAGTAATTGTTTGACACATATGCCATATTGTACAGGACTATGGACACAGATGGTAATGAATATACTAGCCATGATCTCTGAGATCAGTAGAAAAATGTGATGAAATTGATTTTTTTTCATTCTTTGAGGTTTATAAGTAACCATGCTGACTAATGAGCTAATTTAGATAAGCTTTAAACAGGAATATAATCACATTAATGGTAATTAATTTTATTATAAAATAGCACAAAATACAGCTTTTTAGTTTCCATTCCAAGCTTTAATTAGCAATTAAAAGAAAGATTACTTGACCTGAGATTAATTTTCACTGAGTTCTTATAGTTTTACATAAATATATAAAATAAATTTAGAAATGTAATAACATTCACATAAAATGTCTCCAAAGGAAATATTACCAAATATTGTTTCAGTAATAAATATTTTAAAAATATTTAAGTTAAATAGTCAAAATGTAGACACTTATGAGTACTCTTATATATAAATTAAACTCTAATAAATAGAAACAGAAAAAGTTGTATATGAAAACATTATCTAAATTCATGCTGATTCTTAAAGTATTAAATGATTTCTCAATCACATATTTGTTTTTCTATAATTGGGAAATTTTTTGATGCCTCATGTGCCATAATCACTGTCATTTGTTAATATATAAAAATGTTTTGCATTGACAGAATAAATTAACAAATACAAAATATTAAAATGCTTTCTTAAAACTATCTCATTATTTGTCATTTTGGCCATAAAATTTATACAATATAATATTTAATGTTATTGCCAATCACGAAATATTAGAAGAGGAAATATAATATTTTAGCTTTAGAAGTAAGTAATAGATTTTAATATTAAGCTTGGTAACTCAACAGATCGGTAGGACAAATCTGCAAGAGGAAAAGTATATTTAATTGAGAAGTATAGAAGTGTTTACTAGTCTGAAGATTATCTAAGATAATATTTGTTCGATTCATCAGCAAAGCATTTTTACGTATTATGGCAATGGAATAGTTGACAGTATTTATTTTTGTTTTATATATTACCTGAGTCCTGTTCACAATTTTATCTCTTTATTATCTTTTAAAAGTAAGTGTATTTACTTTATTTAATGTTTACATGAAGCACTTATTATGTGCTAACTGATGCTTTAAATGCTTTACAAATAAAAACTAATTAAATACTTATTTTTATTTTAAATGTGTGTTTCCTTCCTAGCACCTTCCCCACTACAACTCCAGGAATGTGAGTACTATTCAAGTAAGACAAAGTTTGTGATTTATTTGTCTTCTTTTTAGTTCCTGTAATAAAATAGGTTCTCAACAAACGTTTGCTGAATGAAAGAGCAAATCCAGCTTTATCTACTATTTTCCATAAGGGGAACATTTTCAAGATAATAACTAGGGGTATTTATATTTTTAAAAACTTTGAAATGTTAGTAATTCCACTGATAATTTCACAAATTACAGACAAATTACAAATATCCTTAAAAATACTAATAACCATAAAATTTTACCAAATGTTTTTCCAAGTACTTTTAAGCATGAAGGCTTAATAATGTAATAGGATTTTAACAATTCATAATACTAGAAAATATTTACCTCATGGCACAGAGTTAAGTACTAAAATACTAGCTTTAAGAAGAAATAGTATAACTTGCACTTGATGCTCTCAGTTTTTTAACAAAGGAAACAGAACATAATTTGCATTCTTGATGACTTGGAGTCATTATCATGAACCACAGTTATGTGACATTCTATAGTGTTATAGATATAATGTGACTACAGATGTTGATGTCATGAATCTTATTATCAAATTTTAATAGTTTCATGTAACTAAGTGCAAGATACATCATTAAGCAGCAATCATTTTATCTTCTTCCATATTTTAGTTACTTTCTTTAGTTTTCATGATTTGCTAAGTCCCTCCAATTAGTTAAGGAAGTTCAAGGCCAGAGTTTGAGTAATTTCATTGAAGCACAGGACATTTAAGGATGTGGGAGAAGGTGGTAAGCAACTACCATGAAGTGACCTATAGTCAAAAAAAAATTCTGAAGAAAATATATAATCTACTTAAAAGTTCTTTATAAGCTTTGTTTAATATGTTACCTGGTACTTACAATGACCTCTAAAACAGTAGAAATTTCCCCAAACACTTGCAGCTATATATGATGCCAGATGTTTTATTTAACAGATTCGAAATTAAAAATCTGTTTTGTTATTATTCATTTACCTGTTGAGGATTTGACCATAAATCACTGTAAAGGAGAAGAGAAAGACAAACAAGAATATCTATTTTATATTAAATGTAATAAAAAAATTGGTAATGTCAATTCTTAACTGTAATTAGATTATTTTATATTGATAGTCAATATAAAGTCATTACAGGTCTCCTTATTTATAAAGTCATTACAAGTCCCTTATTTATAGAGATACTTGGTATTATAAAAATATTCAATAAAAACTATATATTTAAGTGTTCTTTAAAAGGGCTATCAAATATTTTAATGTGAATATTTGGAATTATTTCATTTATTTCTTTTACATTTAAATTTTCCAGCTGGCACAACATTTACAGATTGGGTAGAATGTCTCATTTTTTAGAACAACTTTTCTTATTTTCATATTAGTCATGATCAAACAAATATTATTTAAGGTAACCAGAATATCTAACTTTGAATTTTGCCTTTTACTTTTCCTTTCACTAATAGAGATAGTTGATAGAATTATCCCTTGTTGCATTTATATCAATTCCATTTTTATTTTTCTATATCATTCCCATATATAAAATAACTCCATGTTAACCTTAGCTCACATCCTACTTCCCTATGAAAGGGCATCCTGGAATCTATAGACACAACTGAGGGACCAGGAAGGTTAAGATGTACTATCATATGTGCAGAACATTATCGGTTAGAGGCTGCCCCAAGAAGAACACTAATCCTCTATCTTGCTATGGTCAAGCATCTCAATGATATCTTACGCTGTTCTTAGATGTTGTCAACTGAGAGGAAATATAATCTTTGAGAAATGAGAGAGGAAGAAACATTTATAAACTATTTTTCATTTTTAAAGTATTTCTTCAGAAACATATACTCAAGTTTTTAATTACTTATTTATTGTTTATTTCTCCATTTATGTTATCTGTATTATTTTTGATGCTGGAATCCAAAATTGATCAGTTTATTGATGAAGAAGTGGTTAATGAAGATGCTTGAATGGAAAGAGAAGCTCTGAGTTTCTATAAGCTGTTTCTATTATCTAGTAAAGCTTGCTTTTTTTTCTCAACATCATAGTCAATATATTTCAATTATTTTTATAATAATTTGTTGTGATGAAGATAAAGCATATAAATCAAAAAAAAAAAAAGAAAGAAAGAAAGAAAAGGAAAAAGAAAAAAAAGAAAACAGGCAATCAAGTTCATAGGTTTGGTGGCTTGACCTATGCCTTGAGTAGACTATCTAAAGTCTTGGGCTTTCAATTTAATCTGCCAAGATCTAGTTATATAAATTTTTAATTCCTGGGAGAGATCATGAAATGCTGCATCTACTTTTCTCAAATATACATTGCCTTTTTTAGCTTTGAGTATTTACTCATGTTCCTTTTTTATAGAATTTACTTTACTTCATATTGGGGAGTTGGGAGAGTACACCTTATCTTCCTTTAGAATTTACAATGAAGCACTTCTATAATCTTAAATTAAGTAGCTTTCTAATTTTCAAGCTCTTTTAATAAGTGCATTGCTCCTGCACTTATTAGTTAAGGCAAACCATACTGCACTTGCCTATTCTCTTGATCTGATTGTCATGATGCAGGACTTTGCCCACCTACTGACTAAATGTGTCCTTCATTGCTCATGTGGTCTTCTTTAATCATCATGTATCTTTTATGTTTTTAACTCTTCTTCCCAAATATATATTAAATATATAACAAATATATCTTGATTGTATTCTTTAAATATTATAAAAATAGTTATAACTATTCTTAATATACTAATATAATATAAAATATAATATAATATAATATAATTAATATAATGTTACATAATGTCAATGCCTCTTTTACTAAAGTTTGTTCTATCTTTTGATTTTTAAGTTCCATTAAAAATTTCAGGACCTTGCAATAGAAACAGGAGACTCTACAATCTCAGAAAAGCCCCAGCATTTTTCCTAGTCTTAAGGTCCTGCCACCAGCTAGATTTAGGATGGTTTTTCCTGACAAATGTAAGATACTAAACATAAACATAAAAACAATGAGGCACACTTTCATAATCTAAACCTATTCTAATAAGAATAAGATTATATTCTCCCTAAATTTATAAATTAATATTATCTTTTCATTTTTTTGAGAACAAATAATTGATGGAGGGAGTTTTCCAATGGTCTTTATTTGGAAAAAAAAAATAAAATAACATTGATAAATAAAATGGCCATCATCTTTATATCCTTCCCTTTTTTGTTATTGCTGTTGAAAGATCACTTCCTCTGAGATCTGGACTCTGAGAAGAACTTTTATAAGCAGGCACTAAATAGTACTCCTGGAGATGACTCTTTGTGGATCCAATCACACAATATATCTAAAACATTTATTAGAAGTAAATATCAGAGTGATAAACACATGGCAGTGACTAGGAAATAATGCTTTTCAAGTAGTTTTGTGCTGTTTAGAGTTGTAATATGAATCTTGTTTTCAAAAAAGAGAAGTATCTTTTTAGTTTAGTATAGGTAATTCATGGGCTTGAGTTTCACATGAGGCAAGTTTGTATTCCAGTGCTGTTCATTGAAGGAGGTCTCAGAGGTTTACTAGGAGTCTCCCTAGCATTTGCTTTAGATGTGTTTGTGCCTTTCAGCCATTCAGGAAATCAGAGAGAGGAAAAAAAAAGACACTATGATTATCTTTTGGAGGAATAATGAAGTCATGCTAAGGAAAGAAAAATACTTCACGGATCATACTAGCAAAAGAACATTAAATCTCTTTAAAATATTAGCGAATTCAAGCCCTATACCACTAACAGTCATGTTGCATCATTAACCTTTTCAATATTTTTTTTTACTCTTTCTAATTCAAAGTTTCTTTAATTATCATTCATTGCAAGGAGTCCTTATATTTTGTATGTACAAAAGAGCAATATGTTAAGACAATTTAAGAGAAAATTGTAAGATATTTTTAACTAACCTTAGTATGTCTGAAAATATATATATTCATTTTTAATCATTGTGTATCTTTATATTTTCTTCCCAAATATAATATATTGAATATAAAACAAATGCATCTTGATTGTATTCTTCAGATATTATTTTAAAAATGTATTTTTATAGCATTTTTAATTATAGATATAATGAACTATTTTAATTGACTTAGCAGGTACCTTTATACATATAAAATTAATGGTATCACTTTAGTGGCTTAAGTTGAAGAAGTGAAATTTTGAAAAAAATTATTATTTAATATATAAGATTTTTAATGAATTCTAAAACCAAAAGGTAGTTAAGGCAATGCATTTAATATGGCACAAATTAAAGTCAAAGGTTTAAGCCAACTGCTTAACAATCATAGAACTTTTTACAATCATAGAACCTTTAATTAAATATCTATATATACTTAATATCCTTAACAAATATTAGTTGACTGATCACAAAATTATTTTAAAAGCCCAAATATCAATGTTTAGTACCATTATCATTATAAACAACTTATTCTAAATCTTGACTTTATTTAAAGGTTAGATAAATATACTAATAAATCGTCTTGGTACATAAGCTTTACTCTGGGACTGTCACATTCATTCAAGATGTTACCAGTGCCCTAGGTCCTTGCAATTTCCCAGAAAGAAAATCAAGGGAGATAACCAGACACCAATGTACATAGAAAGTTTTATTGAGCTTGTGCACAAAGAAGCCAGCATCGTGAAAAAGAAGAAACGGATGGTTCTCCAAGGTAGGCTGGGTCAGTGTTTTAAAGGGATCTAAGCTGGAAAAGAACTATGCCTTGGAATGTAGAGGCGGTTTCTTGGCTTCTGCTCAGTGTGACTACATGCTTCTTCATGTGACACATCTCATTAGCATGTTAAATCTCCCTGGTGTGAATTTTCGTATTAAAATGAAGAAAGGGTCACATAGGAAACACCTCTGAGCTTGACTGTGCATACGGAGCCAAAGGGAAAGTTTTTCGGCCCTTGTAGGGGGATCCTTATGGTTAGAGACTCTGGTATCTTTAAAGTTGATTGTTTTCTTTAGGATGAGTGTCCTTGGGGAACTTATCTGAATATTAGCAACTGTCTCTCATAAATTCAACTGGACTGACCTTCCTGTATCAAAATCTCCCTAGCTTCATTTAATGCTCATGGTCCTGCTATTTGTGTGCTTCTATCATCCCCAATCAAAGAGATTATTGTAGCATTGCCTCTTCAATTTCTCATGTCTGAGTTTCCTGCTACCACTTTCTTTTGGCAAAAACCAAAGTGTGGAGCAGAAAAGTGCTCAAGATAGATTGCCACTCTATGAGAATAATTTTCTCTTATCAAAAACAGGCTCCTTTTCTCAATTTCTGCCTCTGAGAATCTTTAGACCACTACTGCGGTGGATTAGAGACAGCCATTTATTTAAATACAATAGCATTTCTTCAATTTTTTTTTTGACTCCTAAGAGCAATTTATCTCAAGATTTTTGTTTTATTTAACTCTGTCTGGTGCTTCGCTAGTTATAGTCCTCTGTCAGACCCATCAAGGAGTCAACAGTCTCAAAAAAGTAGAATATAAATATGAATTTAGTTAAAACCATTCAAACATGATATCATAAGGATCAAAAAATAAAAAGTAATTAATGACAGTTAATTTTTTAATAAAGTTAATTAAAGAGATTTTGTCCACAGACACAAAAGAATGTACTTCATTCCTAATGTTGGTAAGATATTTTTGTATTAGTGTTATTTTTTTAATGAGACATTGTTCAGATTAAAGTGTTCCTTAATGTTTCATGTCACATAAGGGGCATCGATAACAATGCAATTTAGGAATGGAGCAGAGAAGCCTCAATATGGTGCCCTTGCTCAGACCTTAATTGTAGGCTTGAGCAGGATATTTATTATAAACAGGCAATGCAAATTCTGATTCTAAAATAGGTTGATCCCTCTTCTTTCACAGAGGCATAGTCTTGGTTTAATAAGTAAGGTAAGACAAAGGAAAAAGAAAATTAAAAAAAAAAAAACAAAAAACAAGGAATGTTTTTTTCCTAAATTTTGAAACACAGAAATTTTGTTTAAACAGAACAAAACCCATAGGAATGCAAACAAGATTTTTAGTGAAAATGGATAAACGGTAACTCTTTTTTACATTCTGTTAAGCCTAAAAACAGATCTTTTGTCTTTTAAAAAATAATTCACCTTGGAAAAATTACTTTTAATCAATCTATGTATTGATTCATTTGTTCTTCCACTCACTCAACAAATATTTGAACTCCGTTGTACAATTATTGTTAGGTAGCTAGTCAGACGTGAGTGACAGGGGAACAAAGGAATAGGAGCCCTGCCTAGAGACCTCCCAAAGAACACCCCAATGGTAGTAGAATTCTGGGTAAGCACATGCACAGCCAACTGTCAGTCAAAGTAATCTCACATACAGATCATCTAGGACCTCTCATCACAGCCCTAGTATAGACAGACCTTCCCACTTCTGCACTGTTACAGCTCTCCTGGCTGGAAGCCTTGGGGCGTACTCTGTCTTATTTCTTCACCACTCAAATTCCACAGAGATGCAGCCTTGCTTAGCATGGACCATTTCCTTCTAAAAACTACTTTCAATAAATCTTACTTTTTCTAAATCTCACCGACTATAATTCTTTGCTGTGTCAGAGGGGAAGAACCAGGGGATAACACACAACACCACTGTCTTCTCTCATGCTGCTGGGGCAATATTGGATTTCACAACACCCCAGAGGTAACAATATGAGTGAGATTCAATACCTAGCTTGAAGTAGCTTATCTCATAGTTAGGGAAACTATACTCACATGTATGTACATTAAAGAATGTATTAGGATTTATATGTGATTGCTAATTAGATGCTTGCTATAGAAATACTATTTCATTATTAAAATAAGTCTTGGAGCCCCTCCTAAACCCACTATGTAAAACAGATGTTAATGGGAAAACTTTTATTAAAGCATAGGTGAGGGCCCTGGAATTATATTCCCCTGTATTTCCATTAGGCTCCTAGAACAAATCTTTGGATCACTTGAGAAGAACTTAATAAAAGGACTATTTACAAAAGGATGGGCATGAAGTAAGGGAAACAAGAACAAAACTAAAAGAATCTATTGCTTTGGGGCTGTGTCATCGTGGGCCAGCAGTTGTTAGGGAGGAAGCACCTACCAGCTGTCAGAACCCTTAAATGGGCAGATGTGGATAAGGCCTCAGATGGAGGATCACAGCAGCCCTAAATTATCATGTGGTAGGGATAACTGGGGATATGTACAACATTTATTGTTTTACGCTTAAAGGCAAAGAATAAGTTTCTGAGTTTCTAGAAACCTGGCTGCTGAGACTCTTTCCTGACTTCTATACTTTTCTTCATGTTCTTAGAATAACTACCTTTTTTCACCTGAGCATTTCTTTATTCTTTGAGAGTGGAAAGAGTTGGTAACTACGGTTTTTATTTTCAACAGTTAGTTGAAAATAGTCCTTAACAAATAGTCCTGACAAATAGTAAACCCAGCATAGCCTGAAGAAGGATGTGGTGAGGAT
>NW_006494613.1:7553040-7578133 GCF_000325575.1 Pteropus alecto
GTAAACATTTAGGACTTTGATTAATAACTTACATGGTCTGGCGTTCTTTGCTAGTCTCCTTGTCTTGCATTCTCTTCTCCCTCTCCTCGTGCTGAGTGTTCAGAAAGGAAAGCCAGCCGAGTAGCTGAATTTACTCTTCCTTACACTCTATCCTAGTTCCCAGTATCCCTGGACTCCTGTAGGGAACTCAGTCTTTGATAGCCCTGCAGTATCTGTCTTGTTGCCTCGGGCTAAAGAACCCTGACTGAGCAGTTCACCTGGTGTGCTGCCTCCAGCTTCTTTGTGTTTTCCTTTTTGTTTAGTGTTATTGTCCTACACCTTAATTTTTTATTTTAAGTTTTATTTTAATATTACTTCACCTACTTATCCTCATGCCAGAGTCATCTTTCAAATACTCAAGAATGGACATATTTAGTGCTCAAAAACTACCAAAAAATTTCCAGCATTCTATATTTTTATTTGTGTTTAATTGTCAGCATCCCCCGATGTACTGTAAGCTTCCTCAGTCTTTTTACATCTAATACTTAGCATAATGGCAGGACATAATTACAGGCTTGTTAAGATAATAAACAAATTATTTTTAAAATCCGAATCTTGATTATTTTATTTCTATAAATATATGCTATAGCATAACCCAGTTATGCTCTCCCTATGTGATAATATTGAAAAAAAACAATCACTGAAAATGTTGTGAGAAATAATCACAGAGAAATAGTTTCTCCTATTTGTGTGCTTCTTGAGTTTTAATCATGTTCACTATCTTATCACACAGAAGCTAAAAGACAGAACAGTGATTTTATATAAGGGTTTATTCTGAGTGTCTGACATGCTTTTTTTTTTTTTTTTACATTTTTTTGCTTCATAATGACTGCCTTGCATTCCAATAAAGCATATGTTTCTAAGCATAATTATTGAATAGATGATTTTAAGTATGTTTTTTAAATTAACAACTTTATTTTTAAGGAAGTTTTAGGTTTGTAGAAAACTTTATCAGAAAATAGAGTTCCCGTATAGTCCCTCATTCTTCTCCCAGTTTTCCCTATTATTAATATATTGCATTAGTATAGTACATTTGTTACAATTGATGAACCAATATTTGATACATTATTATTGACTAAAATCCACAGATTGAGATACACTTCACTCTTTGTATAGTACATTCTATGGGTTTTGACAAATGAGTAATGACATGTATTCATCATTGCAGTACTATACAGAATAACTTCATTGCCCTAAACATCCCTTGTGCTCTACCCATTCACTATCCCTGCCCCTGTTCCTAAAGCCCTGGCAACCACTCATCGTTTTTACTCTTCGCACAGTTTTGCCTTTTTCATGCTGTGGTGTAATTGAAATCACACAGTATGTTTGGAGGTTTTGTTTAAGATTGATGATGTGGATTCTGGATATCCTTCACCAGCTCCCTAGCACCACCCAGGTACACAGATTTAGCTTCAAGCAGGTTGGGACAGCAGGATTCATTTCACACTGCAACTACTCAAGGATGTGTGGAAAACGGAGTGCCTATCTCTAGACACTACTCACATGTTTGAAGGTATCTTAGGACAACCAAGGGCTTTGTTTTACTGATAGATACACACACAGAAGTGAAAAAACATACATTTTATTAGGATATTTTAAATTTAAGTAGGTATGTTTTGAAAATAGGTACATATAACTAACATCATTGATATTTTTCTTTCTGATATAGACATTCGCCAGTATTATATACCAACATATATTCCCATATGTTCACATGTATACACTCACAAATTATTTACCTATAAATAAAGACAAAAATTAATTTAACTACCTACAACTAGGAGGAAGATTATGAACTAGGAAAGTATGTGTGATTATATAATAACTGTTTTCAAGAATTTTTTTTTTTTGGTACTACTGCTTTGATTAACTGTCTTTGACTCACCTTCAGAGGTAAGATGCTTGATATTTATAATTCAAACCAGCACAATACTAGTTTTTTTAGATACACACTCCCACAATACTAAGTTTTATCTCTAGTCTAACATAATATCATGATATTATAATTATTTGTTTACATGTCTGACTACATCCAAAACTGTGAGTTTGTCAATGGAAAAAGATGGTCTATTTATTGCTGTATGTATAGTAACTAAAAAAAAGTGAGAGCTCACCATGTATTTGTAGAATGAATGTATAAATGAATGGATGAATGAATGAATGAATGAATAAATGAAGGAAGGAAGAAAGGAAAGAATAAAGTAGACTTTAGCTTGTAAATTGATTTCAGGTATTCTTTGAAAAGGATTTTCCAAAGCTATATATTGCCTTGAATTTATATATACACAAATGAATTGATACATGTGTATATGTTCACATACACATATACATACAATCTGGAGTCCTACAATATGCCAGGCATTGGGCTATATACACATTTATTAAACCTTACTTTACATATAAGAGAAAGGATCAGAGAGGTCAGAAACTTACCCCAAGTCACCCACCTGAAAAATGACCTAAAAACTATGATAACATGATATCGAGACCTATGGATTTTTATTACAGAAAGATTTGAAAGCTTGATATTCTCCAGTAATAGCATACACTGATAAAACAACTCTCCCAAATCTCATCACTAATATTTGAATTTGATAAGCTAGGAGACCAGAAAACAATAGGTCAAATACAAGTGTCATAAAAATGTTATGTAAAAATAGATAGGGAGAATCCTAACTTCTAAAAGATTTTAAAGTCTAAAAAATTAACTAAATATAAAGAAATGTGTCTCTAGTTTAGAAGGAGAAGCAAACTTATAATGATCTTTTTCATAGAGACAATTGAGAAATTATAAAGACAATTGAGACAGCAAAGAAATCATTAAATTTTATGAGGAAAATGCTGAATTAAGAATATTGTAATACCGTTAAAGAAAAGGCTTCTTGTTTTCAAATGATAAATGACATTTATTTTTGATTAAAAATTAACTCAGTTGTAGCATCAACTATTAGTTGAGTACCTACTATGTACCAGAATCTCCACTACTTACTGGAATACAGCAGTGAAGTAAAAATAAATGTCTTTGTCCTAAGAGATTTTAGATGTTATCATTAAAGATATACATTAAATAAGTGCACAAACTTGTGATAAATATTCTAATATGAAATATACATGGCATTGCAAGAAATAAAAGTGAGAGAAATAATATAGTCTAGGTATCTGGGAAAACCACTCAGTGGAGCAAACATTTAAGCTGAAACTTGAAAGATATTCTATGAGTCCCATGTTATTGCGCCTTACACAAAAATAATCAGACTTACAGTTATATAAGTATTTCTATCAAAACCTGAAGTTAATTACTTATGGCATCTGTGCATAGATAGATAGATAGGTAGATAGATAGATAGATAGATAGATAGATAGATAGATAGATAGATAGATAGATAGATAGATAGATACAGATATATATACAGTCTATATATATATATAATTTAACAGAGCATATCCATGAACATAAAGGAGGTGAAGCAGATATATATAGATAGATAGATACAGATATATATACAGTCTATATATATATATAATTTAACAGAGCATATCCATGAACATAAAGGAGGTGAAGCAGATATATATAGATAGATAGATACAGATATATATACAGTCTATATATATATATAATTTAACAGAGCATATCCATGAACATAAAGGAGGTGAAGCAGATATATATAGATAGATAGATACAGATATATATACAGTCTATATATATATATAATTTAACAGAGCATATCCATGAACATAAAGGAGGTGAAGCAGGATAAAGTGGGAGATGGACTCAATAGGAAAGAAAGATGTCAAGGCAAATCAATGGAGCATGTATCACTGAAATATGGAGACCTGACTGTCTCCTTATGCCACACACTTATGCATACATGTTTGATCTTTTTACCGTACTATCTTATTATATGCTTATTTCCAAGATCAAATAATATATTTTCTATTCTCTACTACATCGCTTATCAAAGTAAGGCAGTGTTAGAGTCTGAATAAGTGCAGTTTAAATGCATATAAATGGTTGCACTTTGGTTGACTTAATTTTAATTCTCAGAAAATAGCCTCTTACATATTCAACTTATATTTCTATTCACTTTTTAAAATCATCCATGTTAATCAAGAACTTAATTTTCATTTTAAGTGAAATGACAATGTTGGTAAAACTGACACTATCTATGACATCAATATAAGAAAGGCATTCTAGAAGGTAAGCAAAAAGGTTATCCTAGGGAAGGAGAAATGATTGCAGCCCAGTATCACACACCATAAAATTCAGCCTGTATTATAAGTTCTCGACTGTATTAAACATAAGATTTTTGTCATTTGCAAATATCAATGATATTCTTCAAGAAAACAGTATTTATTTGGTATGATCAGCAGTGTCCATCACTAATTCATATATCCCGAGGCTGAATATAAGTTATTGATGCCATTATTATAACAGTCTTTTTGTGCTAATCTTTGCCATCACTATTATTTCTGTGTAATTTTAGCTTATAGACAGTTTTGGTGCAATGTCAGCAATAGAGAATTTTCATCACAATCGGTATATTGATGAAATTTTCTAAAAATAGCTCTGTTGATACATCATGTGAGCAAAACCCTTAGGACATATAAAAGATGGAATTTTTTACAGTGCTGTGGTTATTTGAAATACAGACAGAAAATGAAGACTTTCATCTTTCTTAAACATTTCTACCATTTTAACACAAGGATTTAAATCTTATGTAATGAGATAAAAATTATTATTCTCTAAATAATTCATGACAAAAAATCCTATGTAAGTACAGCCTTTCAATGTATATGTGCTATGAAAAATAACATATTATTCATTCTTCTTGCAGTTCTATTATACAGAAATAATGGATATGTTAGAGAAGATAAGAAAAAGAACATATATGGAAAAAAAGTAAAAACAAATTAGATTTGACAATACTGGTAAATGAACTTTGAGTTCACTCATGTTTTTCATTTTATATAGTTAATTTTATGTCAGAATTTCATCATCACCAATGGATGGATTCCTATAACTTACTGACAGTTAACACTGCTTTCAGTCTTTTCTCACTTTTGCTCTTACTGTGTTTATTTTGGGGAACTAAACTTTTATATCATCCTCTTTATGTTATTCTCCTACTAAACAATATTTAACACTTAACTATCATATTGAAAAATATCAAATGGCAAACCCACTCTCAATACTTATCTGATATTTTAAATTTATTTTCTTATATAGTTTTTCCTCAGAAGCCAAGTTTCTTACTGTGTCTTGAATGTATCACTTATTCTTTTCCATTATGCTCCATGTGTAGTGTCTTTCTCATCTTCTTTTATCTTTATGATAAATATATACACTTCTTCTTTTCTGGCTCAAAAGTCATTGAAAGAAATTACATAACACTAATGGCTGGAATAGAGATAAGGATTTTTGCTTTTGAATCAACATAGTACCTATACATGTTGCATGAACAGTAGAAAAGTAAATACATTACTTGAGTATACAAAGTTCAAAATATTCATTTTTTTCATTTCTTCAGTTTCAATAAACAAGAATTAGTCCAAACTTTGTACCAGACAATGTACAAGACATGATTTAAGGTTCTGAATGGGTTAAATGTGGACACTTAATTTAAAAACCAAATTTGGTATATTGATTAGCATATATTAAAATAGTCCCTTATAAAACAGACACAACATGTAAACTCTTTAGCTCGGCTCTACTGTTAATAGTGTTGAATTTAATTAATCTATCAAGAAATAACTGCTGTGCGCCAAGTTTTGTAATTAGTGCATATATTGACTAAGACATTGAAAATAAATAGAAAGAAGGAAAAAGAGAAAAAAGGAGAGAAAAAGATTGAAAGAAGAAAGGAAAGAAGGAAGGAAAGAAGGAAGGAAAGAAGGAAGGAAGAAAGGAAGAAAGGAAAGAAGGAAGGAAGGAAGGAAGGAAAGAAGGAAGGAAGGAAGGAAGGACGGACGGACGGACGGACGGACGGAAGGAAGGAAGGAAGGAAGGAAGGAAGGAAGGGACGGAGGGAGGGAGGAAAAAAACCACTTAGTCTATTCTCTCAAATATTTAAAATATCATCTGTTATCTAAAGGTGAGCCAGGAAAGTACTGAGTTATACAATTAAATGGGTCTATTTCTGAAGCGTAGTGAGTAGATTTTAAATTCACGCAATAAAATAATATTATGGGAGATAAATCACATAATAACCTTTGGATTTTGTTGGAAATAAGTTCCATATAAGTGGTGATGGCTCGGAGAGGGAGGGAAGGATACACTCAGATTTGGTAAGAAGAAAAAGAAGATGTAAATAAAATAGATAATAATATAAAGAACAGTAGCTAAGTTGATTTAACTAATTCCCCTAGACGATGTTTTACTTTTTGCTTAGCATCTTTTTAATGAACTAGAAATTTGTCCTGTGGAATCTTAAAGGTATTAGTAATCACTTGATTATGTAGAAAAGAAAAGTATAGAAAATTATAATAATTTGGTAATATGTAATCAAACTCTTTGAACAGTCTTGGTGACATTTAAAATTTTTCAAAATATTCTTAAACCAAGTGATATGAATACTCAATAGTACCTTCAAAAGATCTTCATTTTTCTCTAATCTTTAATCTTTATGGCTCTTTAAAGAAATGTTAGCTCAAATGCATAAAGTTATCTTTAAGCCAGGTATGTTGTACTATAAGAATAATCTTCCCTGAAGGAAACATCACAGATCATATGCCATGATATTGGAAAGCTTATTTTCTGAAAATCTGGCAAGAGTATGAAAGAAATTAGTGCCTCTCTTTTAAATAAACTAGGAGGTGCTTGTCTAATGCTAATGTAGAAAATACACCAGTCTATATTTTGAGCAGAAGATAAAAAGTCTTTTAAAATTATTTTTATTTTGTAAATTATTTTTAAGTACAATCTTTTTTTATAGATATGTAGAACTCTAACATTACTAAAATGTCTCAAAAATCCTGAACTAAAGGCACTTCAGAAGGTGGGAGAGTTTTAAAAATATTCCTTAGCATAATTTTCTACTTGAAATTATAAAGAAAAGCCATTCTTCACTTTACATTTTAGTGTTGCGAAAGCTAATTATATGGCATCTCTACCTCCCTGCCCTCACAACCATATACATACATCTGTCATCTGTGTATATACGATACTAATATACTCAGTAAAAATATTACAAAACTATATATGTACATGTGTGCATGTGTTTTTTTTTGTTTTATATAACAGTCTGAGGAATAAAGTTGTATTTTCTATTGATAAGACTATTGAATAGTAGTTCTGTTATTAAAATGATAAATTATTTGAGATAATAAAATTTAACTTGAATTATCTTTTAAAAAAGCTATTGCTTCCTTTTTAAAATGCTTTTAGAATGACAATTTGATACTACGAACTGGAAAATAAAATCCTTAATTGTTAAGAAAATGACCAGAAGAGAACAAAGTTATCTAAGTTTGAAAGCCTAAAAATAACTTAAAATTAAGTGTACGAAATTTTTCAGAATAAATTTTCTTCAATAAAAATTTGATATATTTAATAAATAAATTTAAAAACTATTTATAAAATGTAATAATGCAACTTGTCGGGGTGAACTTATTCTTTAAGTTTTTTGATACCTAAGTTCCCTCTTAGGAATGAATATTATTGCTACAATTAATTTAACTTTTTCTCTTTTTTTGATATAATACTATTAAAATACATATATAGAATTTTGATTAATATAATTAATACTATTTAAGGACCCATTGTTTATAACGTATTGTCTTAAAAATAAAAAAAAAGAATGAAGCAAATACAAAGTTTTAGACATTAAAAGACGTATGCTTAATGAAGAAAAGAAATATCTAAATGGATAAATTTCAATAGAACATTGTTAATTAAATTGCGAATGTTGTTCTATGGCAATTTAGAAACTTTAATTTATTTTTCCTCAACACTTTATTGTATATGCTACTTTATAATCAGAGATCATTTTATTTTTCACCATTTCTGTAATATTCAATACTAGTTGGTTTATGATAAAAATCTTACCTTTTAATGGCCCCTTACATAAAATGTTGCTTATTAACTTAGGGTTAATATAAAAATGAAGAATTTACAGTAGTACATAACACATTGCATATACTTACTTTAAGAGAAATACTTTTTATGATGTCTGTATCAATTTATTTTAAAATTATAGAATTAAACATTTTAACAAAAATGGTGCTATTTTGATGACAACAAAATTCATTTTAATTGAGAACATTGGAATAAATGAGTGGAAATCAAAATACTGTGTGTAACCTATAGGATAGATTATTTTCTTTAAAATTTCTTTGAAATAATACCAATGTCAATATCTGACACAAAGTTTTAACTCTACTTGTTTTTAGTGTCTCTTTTGGGATTTCTATAAAGTGTGTCATATTTTTATTTAGTAAGCAGAAATTGATTGCTTGCAAATATGCAAAATATCATGCTAGCTGTTGGGAAATATGGTGATGAATAAAATAAAACTTTGTCATTAAGGAATTCACAAGGTAGTAGGAAAGACTGTCATTCAATAGGCCATTACAATACTAAATGAAACAATATAAAACATACAATGGAGAAATTTTAGAAGAGACAAATCAATCTTTGGTAGTTGTCCGAGAGTCAAAATACTTTTTCAGGTGGGGGAGGCATTTGAGATGAGTACTGCAGGATATATAATACTTTATAAGGTGAAAGAACAGTTTTGGGAAGGGGAGAGAGATGAGGGAGAATAACATGTCTGCAGTTCCAGAATAAAGGGAAAGCGAATGCTAAGAGGACAATAAAATTAGAATTGCGTTAAAATTAAGTAAATATTTATGTGAAGGTCATTTAATAAGCTCCTAGAAATTTGTCTTGAAACAAAGCAGAATCCCCCAAAGATTGTAACAAGAAATTGATAACTAAACTTCTAGAAAAGTCACCAGTAATAAACAGTGAACACATATGTCAATATGACTGTCAGTAGCATTTGAATTTTTCATTAGAAGACATCTTGTTTGTTGGATATTTTTGAGAAAAACAAAACAAAGCATACGCACACACACACACACACACACGTACACACATTCTCTCATCTATCTATCTATCTATATATATATAAATGTATAGATAGATATACATCTCTCTCTCTCTGTGTATATATATATATGTATATATATATAGAATATAGAATATAGAATATAAGTTTCCTGAAGATGGAGGCCATATCTTTGATTTTGCACAGTAAAATATTAATCACCAGGTTTTTAATTAATTGACAGCTTCACCCTTGTTTGGTAATGTTAGGATGCCTGCCAGGTGACGTGGAATGCAGTTTTAACAGAAAGTGGTCTCTTTGTGCATGCTGCTTCTCTTTTCCTTCAACAATAGTTTCACCGACTTCTGTTTCAACCGTCAAAAAAAATAAACTAAACAAATATTAATTATAGTCATCTCAGTAAGATAAGAAGATGAATTGAGTTTTCTACTTCAACAAAATAGCATCTCAGCGGTAAAGTATTTTTTTTCTCCTAGTCTCTTTTAAAGGGAATTATTTTGTAGAAGTCCAATGCTACCAAGAAATTGGTAGTGTTTATTGCTTGTCTCTAATGGAAATTAGATTTTATGGGGAATTGAGATTGATTACCGTTATCTTGACAAGTGAAGATTGAGGGCGTATACTATGCAATAGTGTACAGTCTCAACAACAAGGGGGGAAATGTTTAACACCTTAGTTACTAGGTTTTTAAGACCATGATTATAGAAAGGTTCTATTTGCTATGACCATTTCTAATTTTAAAAATAATATCATTTAAGACATATTTAAGATCTATAGAGTAATTTATTATATTTTTTGTTAATTTGTTTTCCTAAAGCAAAAAATATATCCCTCTTTATTGACTAGAACAAAATCTAGTTTAGACCCAGTTTTATTTATCTATCAAAAATAATGAGAAGTAGGACAAGGGTGGTTGTAATTAAGTTATAATTATGAGAAACTTAACCATGTATTTTTCTAACATCAGATGTAGGAAAGTACTAAGGTATTTATAATGATATCGGTCTCTGTAAAATATATTGCTTGACCCTCACCTTCACTCTATGCTCCTATAACTTAATAATAAAAGTGAAATTTTTAATAACATAAAATATTGTTTTAATAATATAGTTTCTACAAAATATAAATATCAGGTCTAATAATATTATAATTTAGTAGTATCTATAAAATCTATAAAATGACCTTTGGATATATTGAAATACATGGGTCGCTTGAATTACATTCATTGGCTTAATGCCAATAACTTAAAAAATGGTTAAAAATAATCAAGATCCAGTTATAAGATAAATAATTTCTGAGGATGTAATGTACAACATGGTGATTGTTGTTAATGATACTGTATTGCATATTTGAAAGTTGCTAAGAAAGTAAATCTTAAAAGTTCTAGGAAAAAAAACTGTAAGGTGGAGGTTAACTAAACTTATGGTAATAATTTCACAATGTATACACTATTAAATCATTATGGTGTACACACTAAACTAATACAATGTTATATGTTAATTATATCTCAATAGAATTGAAAAAATAACTAAGACTTGAGTATTCTTATTCCTGATTTGGAAGCCAAATTTTAAAAAATTATATGAGTTTATATAAATATTTATATACATATTTGATGATACAGCTGCTGGATCCCATTACATAGTTTTATTATTTCAATATCAAGATACCTAGAGATTAAATTTAATACTGACTTTTGGAGACTATAAATTGAGATAATTTTGAATATACTGGTGTATAGATCTTATGATCTAGAGGCATAGGAAAAGGCTCACTTTCTGAAGATATTTTCATATTGTCATTTGATATTTCATTGCTCAAGAGATATGTTTGCATTCTAAAAAGTGTTTGCACCTAGAACATAACTATCCCAGAGAAGTAAACCCTATCATTTTATAACTATTAATAATATGATTTTCAACTTGCATTCCATCTGACAACTAATATTTAACACATAGTATACTATGAAACAGTAAACTTGAATATGAAATATTGCCCCAAGAGGATTCCCCTGGTTAAGCACTGTGCATACAAAATGTAACAAGAAAGTCCCTTCCACCCAGGTGGGGGGAATAAAAACAAGGGTCAATGAGGTAATTCAGAAGAGCTGTAGGAGCATGGAAGACGGCAGCGATTACCAGGGCTTATTTCATGATTTGCCTAAGGCAGGTCTCAACCTCAAGAAGCAGTAAGTATGTTACTATCATTATTGAACTAGAGGTAATTTATAACATTCAGTTAATTTGCTTTACCTGCTAAATAAGACTGGTTTCTTAGTTATCATTGTAAATACAATACCTAAATGTATAATACATAGGGTCATAGAGAAAACTGAACCTGTGGGAAATCGTTTCGCTTAATAGCATTTTATCTGGAAGATCAATGTACAGATCTCTTTGAATTTAAATTATTGACCATCTTTATGTTATTAAATATTTATATATTGTCTGAAGGGGAAGCATTACTGACCATTTATATAATTCAAACTAAAGATAATTTAATTATACAATGTGATAGACATTAGATTTTAAAAAGGACTTTTATGTGAAATAGATATGTATTTCTAAAATAAAAGAAAATGCATTTCTTACCCTTTTACTATGCAGTGGCAATTTGAAATTCAATTTATTTAAAAGTGAATTATTGAATGATATATTAACAAATGAAATTTTTGATATTGAAAAGGAACAAAAAATGCAAGTTGTCTTTCACAAAGCCAACGAATTTGTTACAATGCTATTTTTTAATGGCAGTTTATGAACAATTTTAAGTTGTAATGTTGATGACATAATTTTAATAGATCAGCATACTTTGTGGGTGTTATATTTGTACATTGTGGTAGGAAACAGCAAAACTGTTTTGAAAGCAATGCATAGTACTTTTAAGTAAATTCAATACAAATATGTTATTTCAAACATTATAGAATGTACTCAATAAATAATTTTGACAAAAGTATGCATAATTACTAAATGAAAATGTTTTATCTAGGAGTTGTTACAAATGAAATATCAATACTAAATAATATCATTAAAGCTCTAAAATTGGAATTATATAACAGAAAGGCAGCATGTGATTTGACCATCATCATCAGAGTTTATAGGATTGGGCATTTCATCCTTCATTTCAGTTACCAGCTCAGTGCCTGATTATTTCTTACTTTCACTTGTGGATCTAAATAAATGTAGTACTGTTTCTCTGGCTACTGCATATTTGACTTAATCCATCACCACTACTAACGATTATTTGGCTCTGAGGATTCAATGCATCCCCTTTGGTTTGCCCTTTCCTTTACTTCGTGAATGCACTAGCCCTTGTGACCTTCTCTTACTGATCAGGGGACACAGTTATAAATTGCATATTGGAAGCAATTCTTTATTTCTTTGATGTTTCAAAATGATTGAATAATTTCATACTGAGTGTAAAATAACTGGAGGTAAAGACTATTTCAAGATATGTGAACTAAAATGTGGGAGATGAAAGACTAATAATGTTTCTTGTTAATAATGTATTTTGTCACCACTATTTACAATAATTATGTCCTAAGAAATTTGGTCAGCTAAAAGATTCTTGGAAATTAAATAGAAATAAATAAAATTTTTAATAAAAATTACGTTATACTATGAATTACTCACTATACATCAATGATATCAATATGATGGCTAGTCTTTTTTTCATGTAAAAGTTACATTGAAATTAAACAAGCGAAGGTAATGTGTAATAACTGTTTATTGAATGAAACTAAAATGATTGTAGCAAGTAGTGGAGAGAAACTAACAAACTTCTTGAGACAGACCCAGATAGAGATTCCAGTTCTGTTTCTTTGAGTCACTTTGAAAGGTTATTTAAATTTTAAACTTCATTTCTGAATCACAGATGCAATCGTCCACCCAATTGTCTATAATAGATACAGAAACCTTCAGATCCATTTTTATTTTTCATATCTCCATTATAACTTACATAAAGCCAGAAAGTGAACCTTATATATCTTAGAAATACCCTCTCCATTCTTTGCCTGCCAAAATAATGGTTCAGGACATCAGATACAATTATTATAACTATCATACCTACTTCCCTAATGGTATTCATGCTTCCAGTTGCTTCTCATCTCCACATCAGTCTCCAATGTTTTACCATCAACCAAATTTCCTAAGTCCTCCTCCTCCTCCTCCTCTTTCTTCTTCCTCTTCCTCTTCCTCTTCTTTTCTTCTTCAAAAAAGTGTGCACTAGATTGTTGAATAATGTTTGCATGAATAATAACATATAGAGTTTTAGCCATACTATGCAAAATATTTATCTTCTAATTTCCAAGTGCTCGGTCTAAATCTGTTACCATGACATCTGTCCTTTATCTTTTTCAACTTTATGCTTTATGTTCCAGTCTCACTTACCCAACTGTTTACTAGAAATGGCATTGTATTTTATTGGATTATATGTGTATACACACATAAAATTCATATATATAATTTTGTTATATATATATAATTTTATTATATATACATATATATATATTTTGTGGGTGTTATATTTGTACATTATATATATATAATTTCATATTCCTCCCTCTGCCTGGATTATGTTTTCAAGATCTTTTTTCTAAATACTCAACCAAGATTTTAAAAGTACATCTTCTATATTATCAAGTTCTGTTAAAAACTCAACAGCCCCTCTCACTCAGTCTATGCTAAGTAATGATTACTCTGGATTACTAAAGTACTTATACTTATATTATAACAATTCCAATGTATTTATCAATTTATTTATGAATTTCTTTGACTTAACTGAGTTCTTAACTCATCATCTATATCTTGGGAAAATTCTGTTACAAATGAATGAATACAAAAATAGCCAAATATTCTATTAAAAATCACTAACACGATTTGAAAAATAATAATAATTTCATGTTAAGACACAATATCAGTGAGTCATAGATTTTCAAAATTTTTTTTCTTAAGAAATAACACAGCAAGTACTTACCCTTTAAATAATTAGATTCAGAGTCAAAATTTTATTAAATAATTACTTAGATTAAAATGAGAAGATATCTCTAATAGTCCTAAGCTTTTAAGTTTTGGAGTTTGTAAGAGGGTAAATAATTAATTAGATATTCTCCTGTGTGTCTGTGTAATTATATGTCTTTGAATATCAAAGTAACATACTCATGTTCCTTGTTAAAATGTTAAAAATTTATAACCATTTAGAAAATAAATCTTGTCCTTTTGGCTAAGATCAAGTGTAGAAAATAAATCTTTCATAATTCTGTCACCATATTTAATATTCATGATATTTCATTTAATTGTTTTGTCATTATTTAGAATTATATTCACTGCAATTTTAATGTCATTTTAACATAAGTATAATATTAAATATACTAAGTGACCAAAATCATTAAATATGAATATGTAGCAAAGTTCATTATTTGATCACTTAGTGCTATCATTTTTTTGCCTGTACAGACAGCCAGAGTGCATTGGATGTATATAAAAGAAATTAATGATTCTTATTCATAACAGGATATAATTGTCTTCTAAGTTTTAATGATACAGATATAGCAATGAATATTTTCCTACATATCTCATTACTTCTTTAAGATTGAGTCTTTGCAGTGGAATTAGAGGGTCAAGAGTGAGGAAACTCTTTAAGGGTCTGGGAACACATTATCAAATTAATTTCTAAGAAGGTCATAATGATTTATATCTTTCCAGCAATGTTTTAAGACCTATACTCTTCTCTACTGAGTACCATGACGTTTTAAATCTTCAGTTATTTGTATATGACACTCTATGATTTTTTTCCCATTCTCCCTCCACCCCATTACAGTTCTTATCCTACTCTTAATAATACCATCTAACCTTGATGAACAGTTTTAATAGGCTAGTCACTGTTCTAAGAAAGTGCATTTATTATCTTACTGTGTCATCATAATATCTTTTTAAGGAGAAAATGAGTTATTTATAATCCATAACATTTTTATGATTCATTTATCCTTTATGTATTTTCTTTGTGAAAAAAATAACTTCACATATTTTGCCATTTTATTATTGAGAACTTCCTTTTTTTTATTTTTACATTTAACCAGTTAATTTATTTTGAGTCTTTTATTGTAAAAAAACACATCAAATTAAATTTACCATCAGCAATTTTAAGTACAGTTCAGTAGTGTTAAGTATATTCACATGTATAAACAAAATGTGGTATGTGATATGTGTGTGTGTGTGTGTGTGTGTGTGTGTATATATATTTGCTCTGAAATACTGTTATTTATATCTTGTTAATCTAAGAAAAAATATCTTGCCCTTTTTATGGATTCATTAAACTAGCAGAGGTTATTATATTCTTCACATCTTTCTATCAAAATACAGTCAATATAAAAATTAATCTTAAAAAAGCTAAAATTCTCTATACAAAATCACTTATTCAGACATGAAATTGGAAGATGTTGTCCTTCAAGGACAATAAGCCGTAGCCTAATATTTTCTCCAGAAAGCAGAGCAAAACAAAGCTACTGTCAGAGTGGAATAGAAAATGTGTTATGTTTTGAATCTGTAGGAACTGACAGTCAGTAATAGGTTTGAAAAGAAAACAGAAAGAAATATTGATTTATTGTATATTATGACAGAGAATAATAACTTTAAAAATTAAGTACTATATCCAAAATTGAGAAACATTTAGCAATTATGTTAATTTGTACAGAAGAAGAAGTAAAGAACTAGGACCCAAATGTGAAAAATCAAACAATTGCATAATATACAGAGTCTTGGGAGGGTAGAATTAAAGTATGTTCCCCCTTCTAATCTCAATGGTCTCATATTTCTTCTACATAATTTTTTTGCTTATTTAAGTTTGTTTGAGTTATTTTAACATATGACAAATTTTAATTTATTATAAACATGACTGCTATTCTTCTTACTTATCCTCAGAGAATTTTTAGGCAAGATTATTGATGAAGTTAAAATCATAATGTTATTCTTGTTTTAATTCTTAAAAATTTATGTAAAAAATATCACTCTAATAGCAGCAGTTTGCAGTAAAATAGGTAATTCAAGACCTACATATCTGAATGTAGAAATTTTAATAGCATCAATTTGGCTGAAATATTATTGGAATATGTTTGTTGAGGAAAAAAAATATTAGTTTCATATTTAGGCACCAAAAAATTCTCAAATTATTTATCAGAATATCTTATGTTACAAATCACACACACACAAATTCTCAAATTAGATTAAATAAGAAGTACAATTGACTGCTTCAATCAACTAAGAATCAAAAGAGCTTAACCTCTCTATAGAAGCTTAAACAATGTCTACCTTCTTTGGTCAACTTTATTCCCACATCCCATGTTACACAGCTAAGGATTTTCCAACATGTTCACATAGTGATTACAGCAGTTTTATACTCCACATTCTCCCATGTCATCATTTAGATGGAGGAAAGAGCTGGATCTGTAAGTGCAACACTTATGGCACAGATACATTTCCTGAAAATGCTAATCACAAACTTGTCTCTCAATGACCAGAGGTTATGTTGATTGGCTTAAGCCAATCATGGCACGTTCTTGGAACTGAGAATAGAATAATTTTCACAGTAATCACATGAATAAGAATAGAAGAAGGGCAAATTCTCTCCCCACACACAAAATCTTGGTTATGTGGATGAGAGAAGAGGAGGAAAGGGAAGAGACAAGGAGTGTTCATCATTTGTCCATGATGAACAATATTATTATATTAGTGGGACTGGAAGATTTGAACAAGTACAAATGGTATATATAATAAAAATGCAACTATAATTTTGATTATCCCTGCCTCTCAGTTGGAGAAACATTTTTCTTCTGTCACTAAATGACAATTCTGGCAAGCTCATGATTTTTCTGTCACTCTTAGGTAATAAGAAAACCCAGGGTCATTTTGTTCACAAAATAAAGTCTTGCTTCCAAAAGTAGAATGTTGTTTCCAATGCATATAGCATTTCAATCTTTATTCAAAGGCAAATCTTTCCCAATATTCTCTTGTTGTCTAGATCTTGGTTGCTGGTGGCTGCCTTTTTAGAAGATGTGTTTGGCCTTTTTTAATCCTTACTCACTGCAGTGACTGATACCACTGGGGCTGGGGTACCTGGAGAGAGGAAAGGGAATGTTCTCACCTAATTGAAACTATCTTACCATGACTTTGTCTCTTTGTAGATGGCTGATATTTGAAGCTCACTCTGTGGTCATTGATGATATCATGAAATCTTCAGAAGTCTCTTGCTGGATCTGACTATAGCATAGCCCCCATGGGAAAGGGGATTTCTCTTTTTTAGCTGGTTCTCTGGTCTTCCTTAGCTTCTTATACTCAAGGGTATTCCTTACATTCTCTGACAAAAATTCTCTTGGATTAAATCCTTTTGTAAATGGATCTAGATTGCCTTACATGTTTGGCCTACGCATGAGACACACCGTGTTGCAAGTACTTTGCCATTGTTTGAAGGGCAGGTACTTTCCAAATGTAAGTCTCTTTCTCTCTCTGCATAGATATTTCAGGCTGATAGCCGCTTCCCCATATCTTGAGAATCTTTAGACATCCCTTACATACCCATCCAGTATGCCATGGAGAACTTATATGAGTTGTCCAAGGGAGTTTCCTTGAAGTTTCTTCTACTAGTACCTCTTCTTCCTTCTGATCCCCCTCCCTAACCTCATTCTTTTTGACTTCATTTGGAATTTAATTTGTTTAAAAACTAATTTTGGAATTTTAGAATCAGCTGTTAATGGCATCATAGTTTAAATGTTCAATTTGAATACTGTCATTATAACAGCACTAATTTATAATATCAACACAATACAATTGAATACAATTATCTGAATTATTTCTTAAATTTTGATTTCCACAAAACAATCTGTCTGATACATGACACATGAGAAAAGATCCAAATATTGACCAATTAAAGCAAATCCTAATATTGAATTCTTCCTGTGTGATATTTTGTTTGAAAATGCTTTATATATACTAATATATTCAATATTTTAGTAGTTTATGGCATATATACTAATAGTATTTTAATTTCGCAAATAAGAAAATGGAGGCACAGAAAAGCTAAATAACGTTACTTAAATTCACAGATATAAGATATAGCACACCTAAAATTTAATGTTAGATGTACAACTCCAAATGCCCAATTCTTTTTTTTTATAGCCAGTATTATCTTTTTTAAAAATTTATTTTTTATGGTGACATTGGTTAATGAACTCCAATGCTTCAGCTGTATTCTTTAACAATATAACATATATATGTTTACACTTTGTGTTCACCTCCCATAGTAAGATTTCTTTCTGTCACCATATATTTGGCTTCTTTTACCCTGTCTACCTCCCCCCTGCCCCCTATACTCTGGTAACAACTAGTTTATTGTCCATGACCATGAGTCTCTGTTTGTCCTGTTCATTTGTTGCTTTTAGGTTTATATCCCACATATAAATGATATCATCTGATTTTGAACTTTTTCTGTCTGGTTTATTTCGCTTAGCATGATTATCTTGATGTCTATCCATGTTGTCACAAAAGGCAGTATTTCACTTCTTCTTATGGCTGAGTAATATTTCATTGTATATGTGTACCACAGCTTCTTTAGCCAGTCATCTATCATAGAACACTTCGGTTGCTTCCATGTCCTGGCCATTGTGAATAATGCTGCTATGAACATCAGTGTGCAAGTGCAAATATCTTTTCAGATATGAGTTTTCAAGTCTTTGGGGTAAATACCCAGGAGAGAGATTGCTGGATCATATAGTAGATCAATTCTTAGTTTTTTGAGGAAACTCCATACTGTTTTACATAGTGGTTGTACCAATTTTCAGTCCCACCAGCAGCGTATGAGGGGTCCCTTTTCTCTGCATCCTCTCCAACATTTGTTATTACTTGTCCTGTTGATTATAGCTATTCTAACAGGTGTGAGATGGCATCTCATTGTGGTTTAGATTTGCATTTGATTTGCATATTTTTTCAAATATTTGTTGGACATTTGTATGTCCTCTAGGGAGAAGTGTCTGTTCAGGACCTCTGCCCATTTTTTGATTGGATTGTTTGTTTTTTTGTTGTTATCGAGTTGTATGAGTTCTTTGTATATTTTGGATATTAGGCCCTTATTGGAGGCGTTGCTTGCAAATATATTTTCCCATTCAGATTGTTGTCTCTTTACCTTGTTGACGGTTTCTTTTGCTGAGCAGAAGCTTTTTAGTTTTAGTTTAGTAGTCTCATTCATTTATTTTAGCTTTTATTTCCTTTGCCTTTGAGGTCAAATGCCCAATTCTTAACCACCCGTATTACTTCCTTCTAAAGACTACCAAATGCTTATATTTCTCAAAGTATTTCAGGTTGCATAGAAAGTAGTGTTCCATGGGAGTTATTTTTATGTAACAGATTAAGTTAAGTAAAAAAAAAAAAAAAATTAGTCTAGGAACAAGTATTAATATACTGCCTTTTTTAGTTTAAAGAAAATGGAGCCCCTTATCTCTGAATTATATATTTTACTAGCTAAAATTAATTTATGCTCCACGAGTTGCAATCTTTTAAATAAATTATTTGTGAAGGCTGAAACTGTTAGAAGGAGGAATTTCCTGGAGAGAATACGAGAAATGACTCCTTCAGCAACACAGCTCCACTGATGAGCTTTACATACGTATGTAGATGGAGACCCATCTCAATAGCAATACATTGCATCCATACTTCTACACGATACAAAGCTTTGTTCGGTTAGTGATAACAGAGTAATTTAAAAACTCCCATCATAAGAAGTTAAATTTTTAAGTAGATACCAGCTCTATCATTTAGAAGGGTTCAGCGGCTGGAAATTCTTTTCTCTTTTCACAGATAAAATGTATGTCATGTAACATGAGCATCTCTTGCTCTCTTTACACACAAGTTGCTATTAAGGTCATATCATGTCATATTCTGCACACAGTAATTATTCAATGTTGTGCTCCAGTGCTACACTAAGTACCGTATCATTCATCCTAGATGATTCCTTGGAAAATTGCTTCTAAAAGTTTGTGCCAAAAATGCTCATGAACTGAGCAATTTACTATCCTTTAGCTATTAAGATACTGAAAACTGTCACTTCAGCAAATTGGATACTGTACCCTGTAAAACATGTTATTCTGAAGCTTGGCTTCAACAATTACTACCTATCATCCATCAGCTTGTGAGTGTTGTGTTTAGTCAGTTGTTAAATTTAATACTATAATAACATTCAGGTGTCAAGAAAAGAGAAATACTGAAATCCTATGCAATGTTTCGCATCTGAACAAACTGAGGTGTTGATATCTGTGCTATTGTTTGCCTTTTGTTTTTCTTTATTTAGCTATCAAGTAGGTCAAGTTATTTTTGGGCAGTTGCAGATTTGTTCTACATTTTAAATCATGGTTATTTTCACTGATGTTAGTAGACACTATATTGGCATTAGCAACGGATAACATCTAAGTATTGAGAACTAAGATTTTTATTTCACATCTTTCCCAACAATATCTATTGTCGTTTATTGACTGTCTATGACTTACATCTATGACTCCTTTAATCTGGGGTGGACTAAATTTGTTTTTGACCAAATTAAATAGCAAACATGTTTTGGAATCAAATATATATACCAGTCACAATAGTAAAAGGTTGGATAACAACTCAAATGCATGCTTGACTTTTAAAATTTGACTTTTAGTCCTGTTCCAGCATAAAGCTATTTCAGACTTTTCAACCTACAGAGCCTTTTTCCTGTTTCAAAATCACAGCACTTATCCTCTTATCTAACAAGTAATCAAGTAATCAAGTACAGCCACTTGACATCTTTTGAAGTATGACACTGCCATTTAACATATGTGTTAATATTTCATATTTTAAATTCCACAGTCATGAGCATAATAAACTTATAGTTTATTCAAACGATGTTGGAAAATAGAGTTAGAATAATTAATTATAGTTCCAGCTCTGAATAAGTCACTTAAAGTCTCCTTAACTTAAAAATTTATTATTTTTTAAATAAGACACAATTTACCTTCAATAAAATGCACAAATATTAAGTCTTCAATGAGTTTTTGGAATTTTATACAGTTCTGAAACCATCACTAAAACTTTTCTACCACCCAAGGATATTCCCTCATTTCTTTTCCCAGCCAATTCTTACCACCATCACACTATCTGGGGCAACCATTCTCATATTTCTAGTATGGTAAATTAATTTTGCCTGACATTGACTTTATATAAATGGATTTACTTAGAGTGTGTTCTTTTATGCGTGTTCTTTTGTTTAACATAATATCCTTGAGATTCATCCATGTTGTGTTATGTATCTCTAATTCATTTGTTGTTTCATTGTTATGAATAAAACACAATTTTTTTTTGTTCCCTGTTCATTGACACTTGGGTTGTTTAAAAATTTTGGCTGTTATAAATCTATGTTTTAATTTTTCTTGAGTAGAATTAGTATATTTAATAGGTCTCAAGGAAGTTTTCTAGTTACTATTTAGAACTATAAATAAAAATTGTATGTTGTCTTTGTAAACTTACTAAATAAGCTTATTATGGTTGTTTTATTGGTTTATTTTTTTAACATTTTCTAAGTAGACAATGATTCCATCTGCAAATAGATTTTTTTTCTTTCAAAACAAAATTTTATGTAATTCTCTTTTGTTCTTGCATTATTGAATTGTCTAATATCTCTAGTGCAATTTTGAATAGAATAGGATCTCTTCAACCAAAGTGCAGATGACCCTAAGCAGATGATATGACAAATTATACAGTCCTTATTGGATATTAGTAACTAGCATAATTATGAGAGCTCACACCAGAGCCAAAGAAACAGGGATTTAAATTTTTACTGAATAAAATTAAATATTACAAGAACGGAGTGTCTTGAACACTGCAAAACACAAGGGTAATCTAAACTTTGAACAAACTTGACTTTGGAATAGTAATGAATTGGAATTCAAGATTACCCCAAGATTATCCCTTCATTGATATAAATAATGTTATCAAGGGAGGAACAAGCTGAATCTATCTAAAAATCAAAAGACGCTGAAAAAACTAAGACAGGAAAACCAACTAACATCTTTGTAAGAAAGAATTAGCCTCAGAGAACAGCTCAATTTTGAAGAAGCCAGAGAGAAATAGAAATGTAAGCATTGTTGTTGGGGTATGTGGGCTTCATAGTAAGAACATTCTAGATTTTAATAGTGATATAAAAATAATTATATGAACTGTGTCTTCCTAAACAATTTTTTTTTTTTTAATGTTGGCAAAGGATACAAATCTAGGTACAGAAATATGAGATACAAAAGACAGTATTTCTGGCCCCCCACTCCTTGATGCCTTGTGAATATTGAGACCACACATAACTGCTCTTATTCATTCTATGGAAACATCTTTGCTTCAGTTAACCTAAGCAGTGTTACACACACTTATACTTGTGTACTTATGATGACCTCAAAATTTACAGTGAAATTTGTGGTGTTGTCAGAAATAATCACTACATATGTTATGTGTCCAGCCTCAGGAAAACAACTATAACTATTTTTGGTTTTGATTTTTCTACTTCACCTATAGCCTGAGGTATATTATATTGTTCAACAGTGATATTCATTCATATTTTGGTGTATGAAATAGAAGCTGAGAAAAAAAAGAGGTGAATCTAGTAAGTCACAGCCAATGAGTTTCTGAGTTTAGACAGTATTTACTTCATTGATCCATAGCAATTAGGGAGAGGAAGAAAGGAAAAGCAAAAGGAAGCTCCTGAGTGGAAGTAATTTTCCCCCTCCCTCCAACTGGAAGGGACTTCAGTGTATGTTAGAGCAGTAGCACATAGTAGAGCTAGAGAACAAGGTCAAAGATCCTCATTGGTTGTACCACAGAGAAATTCACAGAACAAGGTCAAAGGTCCTCATTGGTTGTACCACAGAGAAGTGTGGCACAATAACAACAATAACAACAAAATTCCCAGGTGTGATGCAATAGACAGCAGAGTTTTCTTACTGAATTTGAGAATCCTAAGCAAGTATGCACTGGATAGCCATTAGAATGCTAAGCAATTTATTAAGGGTAGTTAGAGACCTTGATTGAAGAAATAGATGTGGCACATTGTGCCCCATCTTCTACCAAGAGAAGCTGCCTAACAGCTCTCAAGTGTCTCCATACTATTTTGTATGGTTTGAAATTTAGAACTGAAATCCAAATGAAAGTATTTTTCAAATTTTTCTGAAACATTGATTCTCAACAGGGAAGACATTACCCCACAGAGAGTTTTGGAAATTTATGGGGACTGTTTTGCTTGTCACAGTGACTGAGGGGAAAAGTGTCAGGTGCTAAAGTCTTTTAATGATAAAGCCCAGGTATGTTAGACATTCTGAAATGTCTGGGACAATTTTTAATAATGAGAATTACTCTTAATTTTATAAATTTTAAAATTTACCCCCAGTTGATCAATTATATAAAAAGCTTAAGGAATCTAACTATAGGAACTGAACACACATTGTAATTTGACTTACTATTGAATTGTATACTTGAAACTTACTGGATTTTGTTAATCAATGTCACCATAATAAATAAAAAATAAAATAAATAATAGATCTTATTTGATTTAAAAAATTTTGTTTTGTAGGTTAAAATTATTTTTTCAGAGCTTTCAATATGTGCTAAAATTTTCATGATGGGGTACTACAATATATGTTGAAAAAAAGAATGTATATGCTGTTGTTATTTTTTAGTCCTATCAAGAATGCATATTCCAGGAATTGCATCTCTAATGTCAACAATACTCATAGTACTTGAGTTCTCAGTACAACATTCCTGTGCCACTGTGCATTTGGAGCTATGCATTTGATGATTATGAATGTGGATGTGTGTTTGCATGTGTGTGTGTAGGCATCATTCATTTGGTCTTCTATTGTGGTCATACTTAAGCATTTGTAATTAAAACTATTTTGTTATAAATGACATCTTTTTTCTCCTTTACGTTAAAGTTAGTATATTATATTTTTAAATAATATGTGCAATAAATAAGTGTTACAAATAGTTGCTATTAAAAAAAGAGGCTTTTATCCTAAGACACTTGAGAACTATTTTTCTAGTCTGTGCATGCATTTGACTGAGCATCATGATCAATTCTGCTATGACCTATACTGCTCTCCCCTATCACTGTGCCACCCACCAAAAGAAGCATGTTGCTGAATGCTAGGCTTGTACTTCTAAGCTCTCTGGAAGTGGTATTAAGGACACTTAGTAGGATGTTAACTCAGTTCACATTCGTGATGATCTGGATGGGTCTGTTTCTCTCAAGCATGAACATTATCTCTTTTCTCAACCATTTTTCTATATTATTTTCTTTGAACTCTCCAATTATGTTGCTAGCTTTTTTTATTAATATTGACAACTGACTGAATTCATTTGTCTTTCATTGATGGTTCATATTTAATTAAAAATGATAATATTCTTCTGTTATATTAATGTTTCACAATTAATTAGAAATTTATAAAATTGATATAAAGGCTTACATAAAATTAGAAAATAAATAAAGCAGGCATTTGAAACAATATGGATGGACCTCAAGATAATCATGCTAAGCGAACTAAGCCAGACAGAAAAAGTTGAAAACCACAGGATTACTTATATGTGGGATATAAATCTAAAATCAATAAATGAACAAGACAAACAAACAGAGACTTACAGTCATGGACATTAAACTAGTGGTTACCAGAGGGTAGAGGGGAGGAGAGAGGGAGGAGATAGATAGGGCAAATGGTGTCAAATATGTGGTGACAGAAAAATATCTAACTGTGGATGGTGAACACACAATGCAATATATATTTAATATATATATGTGAATATATATATATGTCTCTCTCTCTCTCTCTCTCTCTCTCTCTCTCTCTGTATATATGTGTGTGCATATACACACATGTGTGGGGATCATATGTGAGATTACATTATTTAAAATGTAATATATCCTAACTGATATGCAACACTGCAATG
>NW_006494613.1:7578163-7638502 GCF_000325575.1 Pteropus alecto
TAGCATATATATATAGCATATATATATATATATAACTGGATTTCATTAACCAATATCACCATAATAAAAATAAATTTAAAAAATAGAAGAGATGTAGTAATCCCCAATCATCGTTTTTAATATTATATAAATTATTTCCTTCGGTGTTTCTGTAAGACGCTGTTTTTATTCCTGGATGAGTCTGAATCAGTAAAATATTGCCTTATACAATAGTGGTGATGGTCACTTTGTGTAATTTTTAGAGAGGGCCATATAAAAATGCTTTTAGACACTTACTCTAAAGACAGACCAGATCTGATAGTTTCCTTTTCAACATTGTCTTTCTCTCTCTTTATTTTTCTTTGTTTCTCTTTTCGGGTAATTTGAAAGTTGGCCTATTTAAAGCAGTTCTGTTAATGCAACAGTGGTTTTGAAACAATGTATTAAAAGAGACCATTTTAAAGGACCCACTCAAAAAATCATTATGAGCTTATATAAAAAAGAAAATAGCATGTAAGGTACACATTTATAGCTGAAATCTGACATTCACAACTAAAAGAAAAGAGGGTGGTGAGTCTTTCTTCATTAGCAGCATGACCAAAGCACTTAGGGATTTCACTCCCTCACATCCATTATTTCATCTATTGTCCTAATTTAATTTTCCATGATTTTCCTGACAGTGAAGGTTGGCAAGTCTTAAGTACAGTACAAAGGGTTTGCAGCACTCATGTAATAATTATACAAGCTGTTGAAGCTTTTTGCTGAAGGGTGTATTGTCAAAAATATCAAATTTAGACAAAAGCAGAATCTACAGATGTGAGCAGAACTGGAATCCTTAAGTGCTTTTGTTTTTTATCCACAGAAAAAAGCCACCTCTTGAGGCTTAAACGTTAATAAAGCATTCATACCATTTGGAATCTTTTGAGAGCTCTAAACAGTTATAAGATCTTTGGAGAACTGCCATCAAATTGTTGTTGCTATTGTCTCTATTGTCACTTATTAAGGTCCCTCTAACAATATAAAATTATGATTTTTACATTCTTTTTTAGCCCAGTCGATTAGTTTTCTAATGCATGTATTGGCTAATTTTAAATTATCTGATCCAAAAAATATAACTTTCTAATTGTGGAAAAAAGTAAACTTCAGTCCTTTGTCCTTTTTTTACCTTTTTTTCCAAGAATGCAATCATTTGCCTTATTTTGTTCTTTGTTTGTTACAGGAGGCTAAATTTCCCACAATGTTAAATTGCTTTCTACCACCCAGAACCACACATTACCAGTGTTCCATACCTGTGATCCAGACTCTTCTGAGCAAAGGAGATGGCCATGGCTTGCTACAAAGAGTCTTCCAATATCTGTGTCCATCAAATATTGATCAGAGACTAAAGGAATAATATCCCATTTATTTAGTATCAAATCTTCTCAACCATAAGATGCTTTGTGAAAAATAATATAGAAATAAATTTAAAAGAGATGTCTAATATACGATAGTGTTATAAAGATATTTGAGATATAAAATCAAAACATTTTTACTTTTGTAATCCTAACTTTCCCCTAACTGAGTGAAAGCAATACTATTGTAAAGAGTTAGCTAGAACAATAAGCAGAGAATTTTTCATCTTTGAATTTTAATTAGATATTTTGAGTTGAGAAATAATAGGTTCCCAAAATAGGCTAATTGTAGAGAGAATTTTTTTTTTTTTTTCATTTCAGAATCTTCAAGAACAAAGTTATTATTTGGAAAGTTGTTATTTGAAAAGTATGAATATAAGGAATGTTTCTTCCCCATAGGAAGGAGTATAGTCGCCTTAGACTTCCTAAAAGGTAAGCTCAAATGACTGGATTAAAGGTGATGTTACCAGGTAAATTTCTGAAAAGAGTCGTAGCAGAAGCCAACTACCATCCTTGAATACCCAGCATAAATTGAAGGGGAAGCCTAAAGTAGATAGAGATTTTGTCACACTTACTTTTTGAAACTCACAAAAGTAGCTGCATTGAAACAGAAATGATAACAAGACATATTTAGGCAGGAAGAAAATCTGAGACAAGTGTCCTCTTTCCAAATAGACTGCACATGACACTGAATAAACACTCAGATTCTTGTGTCACCTTTACATAGCTGAGGATTGAGTATATGGTTTTGCTGAGGGTTCAGCTGAAGGCTGAGGAGGGGTGTCCTGAATTGGCAAATGCCTGGGCACATCTAAGTCATAGAGGAGAAATGATGTGTAGTCTCTGATTTTAGCAGCACTAGCAAGTTGTGAAAGGAGCCTAGAGGCATTACAACAGAGTGTTAACTGCGTGGACTCAAGAGAGGGACTGCTTAGATTTGAATTCAGCTGTGCCTTGTGCTAGTTCTATGAACTTGGGAAAGTTGCTTAATATCACCAGATCGCCATTCCATTATCTATTTGATATTATTAATAGTGCCATCCATTTAGGACTGTTATTACACTAAATCAAGTATAGCTATAACACACTTTGAATAGTATCTGATGCACGGTTAGCACTCTATGTGTGCTTGATAAATAAGTAGAGTCATAGAGGGTAATAACAAAGCTCCCTGTGAGTAATCATCTTTTGTTTCCTCTTCCAAGAGAACAATCAATTGCACTTCCTAGACACTTCCTAGTGGATGCTTATAGGACAGAGACCAATGCCCAAAGGAAGATGAAGTGAGCTTTCATCAATCCTGACTATCTAAGGGTGATAACAGGTGACAACATGTAGATCAGATAGCCCTTCCACATTACTATGGTTTTGCATAACCTTCTCACTATACCAAGATGCCACACAAAAAGAAGCCAATTTGAAAGAAATCATGAAAAACCGAGCATTTATCTTAAAAAAAAAAATAGAAAATGTTTTTCCACTTTTTTTTTTTTACCTCACCAAGGGCATTTGTAGATAAAATGAGAGGTGAGATAAATTATAGGTGGAAAAAAATGTTAATTATTTCATGTTTTCATTCAATTACATGGTACATTTGAGTCATTGTGTTAAATCCAAACCCTATAAAAATATCCCTTTTCTCTGTTTTTTCTTTGTTCCATTTTGTTTTGTTTTTAGTCAATGGATATTAAAATTAAAAGCACAAGTGCTATCGTGAGTCATAGCAGTGCAATTTTTTGTTCGTTTGTTTTTTTCTTGACAAAATATGCTCTTGATTCTTGAAATGTTTCAGAATTACACTTAGGACCTATTGCTTCATCCCTGACCCCACCTATGTCAAACAAGTTGACCCAAATCTATTACATGACTCTTTACTTAAATTTCAAACTAAATATGAAACTCTCCAATAGCAAGAATTTTAGAAACTGTAAAGAAAATATTTTAAGGAAAAGAGGAAAGGCTGCATAAGTAAAATTTAAATGGTGTCAAAAATTTTATGTACCTACAGTGTTTTTATATTTTTAGATAGATTAGGGCAATTAGAATTACCTATCATTGTCCATACTTAGCTCTTTTTTCATTTGAATCAATATTAAGGAAATAGTTACTATGACATCATATAAAATCCCCCAGAATATGTTAGTAAAACTAATATAAAGTATGCAACATCAATTTTGATTATATTTGAAAGTTTTAAAATTCTTCTATTATAGTTTTTTTATTAATTGAACATAATTATGACATTTTAAAAATTATTTCAGTAAAATTTGCTTTTTTGTATCTGCTTAACTAGGAGAGAAATCCATGTAAAACCTAAATATTTTCATATTAATTTAATTTTAATAAAAGAACAAATTAAGTTATGTTTATATTTTTGGCAATGGCAATCATTATTTGGTTTGAAATAATATACTAATCCATTATAGCCACTTATGTTAGAAAGAACAGGATAACATCATTAGTTTTAATTCCACTGTGTATATGAATCTCCAGTAAGGCAAAAAGACTTAACTAAAAACTAGCATATGAACATTTTTAATAATAGAGAGAAACAACTTTTCTTTAATATGTTTTTGCATAATATATTATAATTTACAGCATTTATACATTCCTTATAAAACTAAAATAAAGGTGTTATATCTCACTTTTATCTAGTATAGTACCTCTTAGAAATGGCTATAACAGATAATAGGAGAACAAGGTAGAAATATAGTGATTAAGTAACTCATCCAAGGTCATCCAGATAATTAATGGTAGAGACCAGAATAGAAACAAAAATCTTTAGACTAATGCAACATACATGTAATTGTCTAGAAGATAGTTAAACAGGAAAAACATAATGAGAAATCAGAGTGCTTTTAAGTCCAGTTTTGCAGCTGTGGCATTTAATAGTGAATCTCGGAAATGTATTAAAAAGACAAAGGCAGACCGCAAGATCATATTTACCTGTTTAAAACAAGCTAGTTTTTCACCCTTTTTCACTGCAGTAGTGGCAAGCATTCTCAAGAGATGCAATTTTTTGGTTAAGGAATTTTGTAGAAAGCATAAGCAGAGAACACACATTCAAAGAGAACATGCACCTCCAGCAGGTAATAGGACAGAAAATAGGACAATGAACAGAAAGAGAAATGTATTCTCTGAAAACTGTGTAATACTATTAAGAACATTTCTATATATAGACCAATTTCAAGAACATCCCACAGCACAGGTGACGTATGGGGTCTGGACAAAGGTCTTCAGGCTCAAGGAATATGATCCCATGGAGACTGCAGCCCTGGAGTAGATCCTGTGCTTACTTACCCCAAACCTCTACTCATTTGGCCCTGGGTTTGTTTCCAGGGCTGTGCAATCCCCTTTTTCAGGTTAGTCCTCCAGAGGCTCAAGGGATGACCCAAGGGGCCTTTTTATGGGGGAAAAGGAGTTGGATAGAGCTTGTATGTCTGCATGTGAATGGTTGAGTTCTTTCATTGTGTCAGATAGAATCAAAGGTGGGATAAGATCTCCTCGAGTTGTCAGATTCTACCATGGAACTCTAAAGACTACTAAAATTTTAATTTTGACCTAGTTTTCCAGGTAATTGTGAAGGTATATTTCCAAGGTAGAAAGTTTGATATATTGTATTTACTAGTTTTGTATCTTGATTAGAAACTTTTAAATACTAAGACATGGGATATACAGCCCTCATTTTGTATTCAACCCAAACTCCACAGATATCAGGGATGGGTAGGTCTTCTGATTTGTAATTATTATACATCTAATTAAAGAGTAACGTTAATTTTCCATTTTACTATCTTGATTTCAATGCCACCATTTGATTCCATTTTAATATCAATTCCTGATGGCATCATTTACTACTATAAGACCCTGATTATTTCCTACTTGGCAATAAGGCACCTGTGATTTCCCCATCCTCCTCACGTACTTCTTTCAACCTACACTTCTACCTTGCTGACTAAATACATTTAATTAAAATTAATTAATATAACATCTGATAATAGTATTCTGTAATTAAAATTAACATGTTCCCCCATTTAAACTCAGTAATAGTCACTCTTTGAATATTACTCTCTGTGATCTCTCAGCTTCCATGCTTTTGCAGGTATTACTACTTCTACTTGGAAACTCTTGTCTGTTTTCTTAGATTTAATAACTCTTACTCACCCTTCAAGATTGAGCTCATGTCTTCTCTTATTTGGGAGGCTTTCTCATGCCCCTTAGACTGAGGTAGGTTTCTGTTCTTTGTGCTCCCACCTGTGCACATTTCTATTAGCACTCACCTTGTTATTGAATTTTTTGTCTGTCAACTCTAGATGCTAGCAATTTGAGATTAGCAGTTGTGTTATTTTCCTTTATTCACGAATTCATCTACAAACATATGTTCTATCTGCTCCAGTCCATATACTGTGTGGTCACTAGCCACGTAAAGATAAAATACAGAGACACAGTTATTGAGAGTGCAACAAACAAGAAAGCATAGTTACAGTCACTAAACACTGTAACGGGCTTAAGTATAGGTTCTCATGGCAATTCAAAGGAAGATCACCCAATTTTGTCTTCCTGGAGGAGAAGGCATCCTGCAGAAAGTGGATCTGGATTGACTACTGTGTAGGATGAGTGTCTGGTAGACCCAATGCCTTTTGCGAAGCATGCATATAGGGTATCTTCTGTAATCACCACATTAGAACTAATCTAAGAATATGACAAATCTGGTGTGTCCAGGTGTAGACTACAAAAGTTATAAAAACAAATGAGATAGAGATAGTGGAATGAAAGAAGACGTTCTAATCAAAATTAAGACAAAATAACTACCTAGCCACCGTAAGCTGGGAAAGCATAGGCAGTAGTGTCTAAGCAGGAAATTAAAAAATGTATAGAGCATTTATCTCAGTATTCTAGAGATGAGGTAAGGTCTCTATGAGCTATTGAATCATTTGTTCCTATTTAAAATGTTTGAGTATATAAATAAACATTATATATATATATATGTGTGTGTATATACATATATAAATATATACATATATACATATATATATTTTTCACACAATTTGTGACTCACTTTAAAGAGAGAGTTTCATTTCAACTTTTTGATTTATAGAAATGACAGTTTCTTCTTTCCTTACCTTTGAAATAAGATGAAAAAATGTGCTAGATAAAAATAATCAAAATACAGTAATTATGAGTGAATGTTGCTTTAATCAGTTACACATTGGAATAAGTTAGCAATCCCCAATGTCTGTCTGTCACACAGATTTATGATAACTGTGTAGGACTATTCAAAATTCATTCCATGTGATGGGGTCAGGTTTTCTCAACTATTTAAAAAGATATTTGTAACATAATGCATCAATTTAAAAATATCGGTTATTGCTTAGTGGTAGATATTTATTAGTTAAAACTAACATAAATTTAAGGTCTACCTCTTTCCTTCCTTCCTTCCTTCCTTCCTTCCTTCCTTTCTTCCTTCCTTCTTAAAAATAAGGAAATCAGTAAATAAAAGCTTTTGCTGAATGAAGCAAAAAATGTGGCCATTTCTGTTTACATGTGTCACAATTAACATGGCCCCCTCCTTTTCAGAGCACATCACTATTTGGGGATATATAAAACTAGCTCTTAGCAAATCTTTGAACAAATATAATTGTATCTACAATAAATCAGACCCTCAGAATAAGACTTTGTCTACTTGACCACTGTTGATGTCAGTAATGTCATTTCCCAAAGCAATCTTGATAATAGTTATACTATTATCATACTGATAATCATAATGATCATACTGAATAGCTTAGATTTAATTAGTTCAGGCCATGCTACTCCAGGCCACAAAGTAAATCTATGTCAAATATTTCATCAACATAATTTACCCTATATGAAAAATATTTTTTTTCTGTGTAATCAATAAAACTTTTAAAAATATATATTGCAGGGGAAGAAATTTTTAAATTCGTTCAAAAATACAGTTTTGAGAATGGATGTCAAAGGCCAATCAACTCTATTCAGCACACATAATCTAATAGCCAAGTGTTACTTACATCTTACACAATTAACTTTCTTAGATAAAACAGATTTTTTCTTTTGTAATTTTGAAATTTAAGAAAATGCTAACTAAATATAATAATATTTAAGCCATTGCAATATTTTTCTAAGACAACGTTTCAAAATCAACACAGTTTCTTCCATTTGATTTCTTTTTTGAGTGAACAACCACATAGTTTGAATTCTTGTTACATTATTTTATGAGATAGACAAATTGAGCCTAGCTTCTAATGGTGATTTGTATAGATCTCTGTGCTCACAACTAAATTTTATAACCTACTCTATTTTATAAACTAATGTACAATAATTGAGTACTAAATTAATATGCATAACAAGATTTAACAAAGAATTTAATATGGACTCTAAAATTTAGACTAATATTAACATTTTAGCAGTATCTTAATGTCTGCATATAAATAATGGTTTATTGAAACACAATAGCAAACTCATGATAACATAAATTTTAAGAATTTTTATTGGAAATTATAAAAAAGTGTCTTGGGCTTTTTTAGTTGTGACATACTTTACAATGAGTGCATTATAGTTTTAAAATTTATAAAATGTGTTCTTTCTCAAAATATTTACACTATAAAAATTGACAAATGAAATAAACATCAAATAGAAATATTTTAAATGTTATAAAACATAATCTTCCCATGTAGCAACTTCTCTTACAGACTGTTATATATAAGAATTGTATTTCTACCATGCTTTGAAAAAATTTCTGCTTCGTACTACCAATATTTTTAAATAAAAGTTTGAATACTTCTTTATTAGTAACTCTCCTAGTATGTAGGAAGAGAGAATTATAAGTCCATTATGCTCCTATATCTGAATTTATTTTAGCTAAAATCACTCTATCAATTAATTAGTAAGAATCATTTACATAATTCTCAGTAGCAAAGCTGGAAGGTGAGTCACTTAAAAGATTCAAAAGTAAAAAATTTTCTGGTAAGGTTGAACCTATTTCTCATATAGATTACTAAAATTATTTTTCATGATAAATTTGTGTTTTTGCATTAATTGGGATAGGTGTATTTTTTGCTTACTCTCTCATATTTCTTTTAAATAGGTATAGTTTAAATATAAAAAATATCGAACTTAGTAATAATTAGTCAGTAATTAAAATATAAAATAATATTGAATTTTTCTTATAGTATTAAATATTCAGCAAGAATTATATATAACATATAATATAGAATAGAAAAGCTTTGTGAAATAAAGATTTCTTTGTATTCCCCAAGTTTTCAGGCTTAGTGTGGTTCCTAGTCACTAGAGATAGTGGGCTCTTAATAAACACTTGCAGACTCATTTCTGGACATATAATGCAGATTTGGGAGTATGGCAACATCATTGGGATCACATCCTGAATGACTCTTCTACCATCTTTCATTTTATACTCTATATTATTGTTTCTATAATCTTCTACTATTTAAATTTGATAATGTCAGTCTCTAGTTTAAAGTATTATTAATTGGGGGTTGATATCCTAAGTTTAAGAAGCATATAAAGACAAACTGGTCTGCCAGTCTCATATCCTGCCTCTTGCACATGTTCGTTTGTGTCTTTGATGTTTTGCCTATTTTGCTCCCTGTGCCTGGAAAAAGCATCCCCATCCTGCTTGGCTCTTGTGCATCCTTCAACACTTGACTCATGTGTCATTTTGTCTGGGAAGCCATCCAGCCTTCATCCAGAAAGAGATAGTTGTCCTTGTTCTGTGTACACAGAAGCACCCAGTGGGGTTTGAGGTGTGAAAATAGTGTGCTAGAAAAAAATCTAACTTTGAGAAAATATTCATAAGATTCAAGGCTGTCTTCATATTTCTGGGCATCTCGGTTCCTCAGAATAGCTCTAAAAGAGGAATTTTTCTCTGTGGGTAAAAATGCTTCCTCCCTGATTTCAGTGACTATGCTTCAGAGAACATTCCTTATAGAAAACATGAGCATTGATTCATAGTTATTCTTGCTTTTGCTGGTAGAAGAGATGGGGTCAAATCTTGAATGAGCCAAATATTAAGTCCTTCTCCATGAATGGGAGATGGGGACACAGAAAAATTATAATTTTTTGTTTGTTTGTTTGTTTATGTTTTCTGGCCTGGACCTCTAATATATAAAGTCAGATTTTTGGCTACTATGTTTTTTTAGGGGAAAGGGGCAAGTATATATTTACAGAATTAGCTATGTTAACTTTTTTTTTAACCATATCTTGTTCTCTTTATTTTTACTATGGATTCAAATTACCACCTGATGTCATTTCCTTATTTCAATACAGTTTTGATCTCATCCAACTGTGCTATACTATTATCAAATATGTTACATTTCTAAATGTTTTGGGCCTAATGCTACAATTATAGGTGTATTGTTTTATACAATTGCTTGTCTAATCAGTTCGGAAAAGAAAGGAGAAAAAATATGCATTGCATTGTTTTTTATAACCACATGGTTTTCTTTACTGATGCTGTTTGTTTTTTTGTGTATGGGTTTTTCAGGGGTGACTTCAGCCTGAAGCATTTTCTTTATTTGAGATTTGAATGACTTATTTTATTGTTTCTTCATAGAATTTTATTTACTTTTAAACAAACCCAGACTCACAGAAAAGTTGCAAGGACAGTACAAAGAACTTCTTTCTCTTTGTTTTTGTTTTTGTTTTTTTTTTTTTTAAATCATTTGATACCCATCATTCCTAAATACAATTATCAAAGTCTGAAAATTATATAGATACATTACTACCGGTGAATCTTCAGATCTCATTCAAGTTTTCCAGTCGTCCCCTTAAAGCACATTAGAGAAAAATTACCCAGGTCAGAATCATATATTGCCATATTGCCCTGATTGTCTTCTCTCTCTTCTTTCCTTCATTCTGGAACCATTTTTCAGCCTTTCTTTGACTTTGATAATCTTGACATTTTTGAAGATCGCAAGCCAATCATTCTGTGGTATGTTCCTCTATGTGGGCTTGTCTCATTTTTTCTTTGTCTTTTTTTACCCCTTCTGTCACCATATATTTAACCTCCTTTACTCTCTTCATCTTCCACCCACCCCTGGTAACTACTATGCTGCTGTCTGTGTCTATGAATTATTTGTTGATTTATTGCTTTCTGTTTTATATCCCATTTATGAGTGAAATTATTGTCATTTTTATCTCACTTATTTCTGTCTGAAAAATTTGAAAACATTTATTCATACAGATATATGTACCCCTATGTTCATTGCAGCATTATTCACAATAGTTAAGACATAGAAATGACCATAAGTGTTCTTTGATGAATGATTAGGAAAAAATGTGGTACATATATATAATGAAATACTACTCAGCCATAAAAAGGATGAAATATTGCCATTCGTGACAACATGGATAGATCTTGAGAGTATTATGCTAAGAATTTTCTTTAGTATTTCTTATAATGTGGATCCTCTAACAATAAATTTTCTCAGCTTTTATTTACCTAAGAATCTTTTTGCCTTCTTGTCTTTATTGCTTCCGATAATGTTTTTTAAAAAACTTATGATTACTTGTACATGAGGAATCATTTTTCTCTTACTGCTTTCAAAAGTTCTTTTTTTTTTTTTTTTTGGTCTTTGGATTTCAGCATTTTAAATGTGATGCATCTACCTATCTTGTGCTTTCCATATTGGAGATTGTTGTATTTCTTGGTTAATGTTTTTCATCAAATTTGAGAAGTTTTCAGTCATTAATTCTTTAATATTTTTATCACTTTCTTTCTCTCTTTTCCTCTAAGATTCACACTGCATGTATGTTTACATGCTTAATGAAATCTCACATTTCTCTCAGAGTCTGTTTATTATTTTCCCCTCATTGTACTAGCAATCTATCTTGAAGTTTATTGATTCTTTCTTCTGCTAGTTCAAATCTATAGCTGAGCCCTTCAGTAAAATTTTTGTTTCAATTACTGTACTTGTCTGCTCTAAAATTACCATTTTTATATATAATCTCTATTTTTTCATTGATATTCTCTTTTTGTTGAGACATTGTATTCATTGCTTCATTTAATTCTTAAGCATGTCTTCCTTCAGTTCTTTAAACTTTTATAATAGCTATTTTAAAGTTTTTTTTTTGTTAAATCCAACATCTGTTATTTCTCCCAGGATTTTTATGTTGTTTGCTTATTTTTCTTTGCTTTTTTCCAGGTCTCACTATTATTATTTTTTTGAAACCTGGACTTTAGGTAACATATTGTAACAACTCTGGATGGTGATTTCTTTCAGTCTCTCTGGGCCTTGTTTTTGTTGTCCTTAGCCTGTTTGTTTAGCTATCTGACTGGACTATTTTAGCGAAGTCTCTTTATCCTGCAATGTAAAGCCTCTGATGTCCCTCCTCAGATGGTGCAGTCTTGGGCATCCACACAGTCACCTTAAGATGACAATGTTTCTAATAGTCTTTTTTTGACTGTCTCTCTGATATCTCCTTTCTGACTGTGTTAGTATCACACCCAGATTTTAGACTTTGCTAATTACTAGATGATTCCTCTATAATTTTTAACAATTCTCAGGGTGATAAATTGCTCCATGGTCTGATCCAATGAAATTTGAACAGGAGTAATTTTTGAGGTCAATATTTGAGGTTTGTTCTGACCTCAGAAGGACTTCTCTTGGCACTCTCATTACCTGGTTCTCTATGGTAAACCAGTTGGCTAATGGTTTAGCTGATTGTTTTCTTAAACCTACAAGCCTGTTCTTAACTGTTTATCCTTCAAATCTTCATCATTCTCAAAAACAATTGAACTTCCCCTCACTCTGTTTCATATAAAATTAGTTCCCCTGGGAAGAACCTTAGATCTCTCTTTTTTATTATTATTATTTTTTTTATTTTAATGAATTCATCTTACCCTGAACATAATCTCTGAGTCACTGTTCCCAGTACAGGAGAGAGTAACCACTGCTCTTCTCAACATGTCTCTCCCTGGAAGTACCACCCTACCAGTGAGCTCGTGTCAGCATAATTAGAGCCCCAGTATTCCAGGTCTGTCATGTCTGCCTTATGAGTAAAAGCTAGCTGGGGGAAGAGAGCCTCTGGCTTCTTAGCTACTCTCACCAGGAATTTAGTTTTTGCAACTCAACTTTGGACAAAATTATAATAGCTGGAAGTCTTTCATTTCCAGTGAGATATCATATTCCTTGATTGGGAGCTGGAGCTATGGAGAGAAAGAGGCCTATCATGGCCACACAGATTTCACGTGGAACTCATATCATGCTGTGCTTGGGTAGGGGAAGGGAAGGGATGGGTTATATCTCAAATGCCACAGATTCTTGCTGTTTTTACTGAGATTTAGTAGATTTTTTCTTGAATAAATGTATCTTTATTTGCCGCATGCCCTTATGATAGCTTTCAGAGATTTTAAATGGCAGTTATTTTTATAATTTTCACCAGTTACAGTGTTTCAAAGAGGAATGAGTCCACAGGACTCCTTATATACACATTTACAACGTTGACATCTGGCCACTGTTTTTAACTGTGTGACTGAGAGAAGTAGAAACAGTCTATAGAGATATAAAAGGAGGCAGACACACAGAAAGAGGAACAAATAAGGAACAGAGAGAAACATCTCTCTGTTAGCCCTGTGACTTTCTAATTCCTGGTTTTAGTCTATGAGATTGAGTTGCATTCTTGCAACCATTACATGTGAGGCACCAATACATCCTTAAAGCATAGCACTCTTCCCCCCCCCCCCCCCCGGGATTAATGCTCTTTGTAGTCAATGAAAGATGCTCTAATCAAGTAAATAATTTGTGAGTTAAACCACAGAAATTTTGGAAGCCAAGTAGTAAGGAATGTGGATTCAAGAATAGCACTACCAACAGAGATTTATTTATGAAATATTTTTTATAACAGTCTAAACTTCCTAGAGTTCCAACATTGTTTTTTTGAGAATGGTTACTCCTTAAACCTATGACCTTCTTGCCTCAATTTTCTTATCTGTAAAATAAATATAGTAATAATACCCACCTAACAGAGCTGTCAGGAGAGTTAAATGAGTTGGCATTTAAACTGCTTAAACAGTACCCAGCATAGTAAGCATTCAATTTGATTCTAAAATTCCTTAAGCAAAACTGTGGGAACAGTTTTTTTTTTTAAGATTTGAAAGAGCTATAATAAAATAAAGATTATAACTGCATTAATACCCTAATAACATCTCTTCTTTTTAAGTTTTATTTCACAGTTATTAAATCATTCAATAAATTTAATTGTACTTAACTAGATTCAAGGCAGAGGCCTAATCTCTCACACTGTTTGTTACTAAAGATTGACTCCATTGTAAAATTATCATGCTAATTTCATTTATCTAAAAAAATAACCGTTATTTCATTTCAAATTATAATAAAATTAAATAATTTGTTTTATACACATTTAACTGCATTGAGCCATATTTAGCCATATTAGTTCAGCATTTACCAAAGGACAACTTCAAAAGATATACCTACATGGTCAAATCATTTTCTATTCTGAAATAGTGGAACTGTAGTTAAGATGACAAGAGAAAATATCATTATTCTAGAAGATGTCAGTGCACAGTTATACTCTGAGAAAATTATTATTCTTTTAACCATAAATAGTTTTAAAATCTGACTAGTTTTAAAATCTGACCAGTTTTGCAGTTACTTGAGTAAAGAACATGATGGATTTTATTACATTTTTACTGAATTTTTTTTCCTAATGCAAATCTTTTTATTTTTCATTTTTTCTTTTTTTATTTATTTTAGTTTCAAGTATACAGTACATTGGTTAGACATTTATATAGTTTATAAAATGATGCTTCTAATTGCTTCTTCTCTCCTCTGGTTTTTACTGAATTATTTTAGTTAACTCAGTCTTATAAAATAAGAATGTGCCATATGAATAAAACATAAAAATTGAAAAAGATCTTTGCTGTTGATATTATAGTATTCAATATACAAAACATTTTTTTTCATAGACAACTATGAAATCTTTATCTAGGTTTAGAGTGAGTTTATCTTTTAAAATTTATATTAATTAATCAGGTATGGAAATGGGGAAAGGCTGGATATAATAGCAACAGAATACAAATCATTTCTTTTAAGTAAACTTTAATATTTAACTTCTGTATGCCATTGTGATGATTTTCTCCAGAACTTTGAAAGGAATTAAAAAACTGTTTAAAATAGAACAAAATGCTCTTTTGCTTACCTTATTTAGATAGTTTAAAAATGGCCAGGTATTATGAGTATTGATTAAAGACAAAGCAAAATATCTAGTTTACATTTTAGAGGTATCAAGTTATCCAAATAAGAATCAAATCCCTGTACTTCCATAATAAGTAATTTCCCTTAATATTTTCTGTGTCTCAATATCATCTATTTTCCCACTTTGATAATGGAGGAAACAGACTATAAATCAAGCAAATAACTTTTGCATGATAGATTATGAAAAACATTTGATCTTTTCATCTTGAAGCTACACAGCCAAAATGCTTTTACTTCCTGGCATGAGTCCCAGACTCCAAGTGTCATTCAAAGGAAATATTTTCAAGATATAGTGTTTGATATTTTACACCTTTTTATAAGTCTCTCTCTCTCTCTCTTTCTCTCTGACATTGAATCTCTTTACAAGTTTTCTTACAAATGGCTGTGGAATGTTGAAAAAAGAAAAAAATTCTGAAACTAATGAAAACATTATTTTTTTTCAGGATTCAGCTGAAAAATAGCTAAGACATTGCAAAAAGAGAGAGAGAATTAAAATTAAATATGTATTGAAATTGCTCACCTTTACTGCTAGCTATGCACAAAGGTTTATGTTTAGTCCCTGAACACATCAACTGCCATATCTGTGAACATCATGAATACTTGATAAACCCACAGCAACAATATCAGAATAAAAACTGTGTTAATGTTTGCACAGCAGAACTACCTAAGGATTTTAACTATCCCAGGGCTAAAACAAGAAAGTAGAACATAAGTCTTTTTTTTAATGAATTCTAAAACTCCCATTAACTTTTCACACTCAAAAAAAAAAAAAAAACCCTAAAGGTATATTCATTTGCATCAGTTTACTTATTGCGATTTTAAATATCATTATTTTCATACTGCAATGAATAAAACAATAAATATATTAAATAAATAGTCATGCTAACAACTATATTTAATAAATATGTCTGTTTTGGGCATTGGGCAAATCTATTTTGCACATTACAACATTAAAACCAACAAAATAGAATACTCTGTAAATATAATGTGAGCAGTCATTCTGATTCTTTAATGTATAATATCTGATATATTATATTTGAAATATGTATATAGAGGAATTATTTTACTTATATAATATTACCAAATTTATTGAAAAATTATATGAACTTTGCTCATATTGTTTTAAAATATTTACATAAAACATTTGAGAAAATTTATTGAGAAATACAAATTTATGTCTTAAATGCTTATGAATTTCAGAATAACACATATTAATTTTTTTGTTAAAATATATATTTTTATAATGCAGATTTGTTAAATAAGAACTTGGGAGACACAAAATACAGTTTCAAGTTTCTATCTCCCTGAGTAGCAAACTGATTTGCCTCTGTAGCTCTCGGTTTCTTGACAGGATGATTTAAAATCTATATGCCTCCTGCTTATATAAGTAAATTATTTTTGATATCAGGGATATCTCTTTAGTCACATCTTTCAAGTTCAAGTTGAGACTACTTTGTAAAATTACCTATGATGCATTTTCTTTGGTCATATTGCAAAGGAATCTTGCATTGTCAAAGATTATATGTGATGTGTAGCAATGTTTGAGACAGATAAACTATTTGAAAAGGTATCATAAGGTTAATAAGCTAAAATTTGTATAACCCAGTTGAGAAAGCCAAAAGCTACAGAACAAAAAAAGCTCATAGCTTAATGCGTAGTGCTTTACTGGGAGAAATGGAAAATGCTGCTTGCTAGAGAAATTATACTCTGAGTGGCAGGAGCCAATCAATATCTTTTAGAAGAAATTTTGAGTGCACTTGCCATTCACAGACATCTGGGAAATCAGAAGCAGGTCACAGAGCAGGAAAGGCATACCACGTACACTAAAATTAAGACCAGATTGAGGGAATTCTCAGAAATAATTAGTAGATTACACAAGTCAGTGGAAGAGGTGACTTATTCAGACAGTTAGGAATTACTGGGAGTTGAATTAATGGTCACTGAGACCTTGAGAGCACGACCAAACTGAATGATTTTTTTTTTTTAAATCTTTGTTTCTGATTCTTACAATAAGTACAGTCAGCATCAGTGAAACTCCTGGCAGGAAAGAAAAGGCACATTTGGCTGGGTTTTTGAAGATAAGTTAATGAAAAAATAAACATGTTTTTATATGTGTGTGTGTATGTATGTGTGTGTATTCAACAGATATCCAGGAACTAGCAGCAGTAGAAAGCCACCAACCGAAAGGGCAAGGAGAGAAAACTGTGTCACCAGAGCTAGCTGAAAGCTAGATCATGGAATTTGGGTACCTTCACAAGATTTTTAGCTCAGCTTAGAACCACTGCTAGAGCAAGCAGAGAGGAAATGGGGAAGAGCTGAATACGGGAGGAAATGGGGATGAAATATCCTAAACTCTGTCCTCAAATCTTCACATCTTTTGTTTTGCTCCTTCCTTTTGCCCCTTCCTTATTCCTTCAGTTGGAAGCTGGAGGAAAGAAAGCTTGAGTGATGCAATTTGTAAGAATCAGTCTCTTAGAGGCATAGAGCAGGGCAAAGGTGATAGAGAATAGGAGTGTGTGGAAAGGAAATTGGGGGGGTGAAGGAGTGGGGTATAGGGGTGAGGTTAGAGGTAGGGATAAAGGTATTCAGTCCAACTAGAATAATCTTTTGCAGTCATTAAGTAGTCGAGTCACTATACTTCTTGATTAATTTATAAGGGAATGAGCTTTATATTAACTTCCATTCTACTGTATTAATTTAGTAAGAATCTAAAAATAATGCAATCAACCATATGTTGTACTACAAGTACATTTAATTTTTAATATATTAATTTTCCAATCATTAAATACAAAATGTTATATTTATACCTAATTTAATGATTGGAAAATTAATATATTAAGAATTAAATATAGTTTAAATATCACAATTTAATTTTTAGATATATATACATACATAATATTGCAAGAATTAAATTTCATTATGATACATATGTGTCTATACGTATATGTATATCTATATTTATACTGAATTTTTTCAAACTACTTTTCCAACATATTCTATTCCCAATAGAAATCTCTTCTAAAAAACAGAGTTCATTGAAATTGATTCCTAGGGTCAAATGCCTTTGGATCTTATATAAGGTCAAGCACCTTATCTAATGTAAACATTAACACAGGACCAAAAATAACTTTAATAGTAGATAAAATAGTTTCAGAAGGTCTAAAATGTAGGGACAAGGACTAGTGATTCATTCTGCTAAAGACTGATGATGTTTGTAAAGCAAAAGAGATTTATTGACTTATTTATTGATTTGATTTATTGGTTCGAAATAATTTTTTTACCCAAGAAGCATTCATGAATGTGCCACAAATACAATCAGAGAAAACTGCAGCGTCTGCAGCTTGGTGGAGAGTGAGGCTCAGCAGGCAGCTGCGAGTGAAGAGGATTTGACGAAGAATGATTTTTGCGATAGAGATATATTACACAGCACAGCACTGTTCTGAGTCAAAAATGATGACTAACCAAGACAGGATGAGAATTAGAGTAGCAAATGATGCCTGTAGAGTGAATACAGTAAGAAAGAAGAAGAAGATACCATGTAATTATAGCTGTTTTAATTTTCCCCCAACTGTAGAGTATTACAGAACAAAAACTGGTAAATGGTGAGGAAGATACACAAAATATGCAAAATCAATAATGCATTTCATTTTGAATAGATATTCATATAGCATACATTTATGTTATAAATAAATAAAGCAATATAATTTACAAATAATGTAAAATATATTACTCATGACAGGTAGAGTTAACTGCAAACATTCATAGTAGGAAAAAAGAAACATTCTGGACAACTGATTCTGGAGAAGGAATTCATTGGAAAGATATTGAATAGCTTAAAGGCTCTCTGGATTTGGAGAACTATATTTGGAAGCCACCAAATCAAAAATAATGCTCAAACCTTGCTGCAGATCTGGTCAACCAAAGACATAACTATGCCACCTCTGCGAACCTGTTGGCCTCATGGAAACTGCTGAGACGGAGTCATAAAAACTGGATCCAGTAATGCAGCCACTGATGAGACTGGATTCCGGATTTAGCTGCAGTCACTCCAGCCGCCTGTCACCAGAAAACATTTTGTAATGTCCCTTTTTAGTCATTAGCTTCCACTTCAGAGTCAGTTTGTGATTGACATAACCTTAGTCAGGTGTTTGTACTTTAACTGCAAAGGACCAGGGAAGTAAGGACCGAGTATATTTGGCTTCTCTAGGACATTGGGTATGCTTCATTAGTAGGGTGATTCCTTGGACATAGTATGAAGATTTAGATGTTTGGTGGACAGAAAGAATGGCAAATGCTTTTAAAGCAAATAAGCAAATAGAACTAAAATATCCTAAGACATGACTATTCTTTATTCAAAACGCATTAGAAGTCCTATACTATGAAAGTGACCATCATGCTATGGTTCTTTCTGTCAACTGTACGAAACTGAATGTAATTGTTATTGCGTCTGGGTTTTCTAAGTAGATTAAACCCATGTTGATGGCTTAGCTAAGTGATCTAATCAACCATCGGCTTTTAAAACATATATTAATTAAAGTATAATAATAGTTGTTGCATTGCTAATTAGTACCTGATTTGAGTATTCTGGCCAAGTCATAAATGTCATGTCAGCTAATATTTGCAATTTCATTTTTAATTCTCATTCTTTAGTGCTTACTTTGTTTTTCCTGACAGTAAACAAACTCATATCTGTCATAGTTCTGTAATTCTTGTTACATTCTTGATCTACCCTTGTACCACTCTCTAGTCAATAATATTTAAAATGTGTTAAGATGTTTGTCTCATCTTGTCCTTTAATGAGACACTTCTGAACACCTTGGAACCTGGCTATTTCTCTTATCACTTCACTGAATATGCTTTTAAGGGGGAGGTGGAAACTAATAGCTGTTATATTGATGAATCCGGTGGGTTTTTTTACAGTTTATATCCTTGACAATCTTCATCATGTATGTTTACACCGCCAAATTCATCTCAGATACTTGTTTCCTTTAGCTTTTATGTAACATTATATTTATGTTTTCCTACTTTTGTGATCATTACAATTATTATTATTTTTGCTCTTTTTTCTCTGCTCTCCTTCTAAATGTGAATATCTTCTCAAATCTAATCTTTATCCTCTTCTCCATGTTATACAGTAACCTTTGTCATTCATTTCTTAGAGGAGTTTGTAGAGTCATTAATAGTCTAATCTAACTGTGTGATACTCCAATATACACTTTTATTCTAATCTCACTTTTTAGTACTGTTTTATTTTCATAAGCATTGCAAATTAAGTATTTCTCAGGTCAAATTTATCACATTTTTCCCAAACTTGCTATTCCTGATGATTTTATATCATATACATTTTAAAGTTTGAGAGAAGGCTAATTGCAGGACATCAGGTCAAATACCTATCTATTGAATCTTAATCTCACTCCACCAGAATTAAGAATTGTGTGTTTGTGTGGTTGTTATACATGTTAAATTTTCCATGGATACAAAATCTTTAAATGATTGGAAGGGAACATAGAATGATAGTGATTCAAGAAATGAGAAACTGATTGGACTTATTACCTCTCAGCAAGAATATAACATTTTATAATTTATATTTATATGTTTTATAGAAATACTTTTTTTTATATTTTATAACTATCATTTTCGTTGTCCTTTTATGCAAATTTTCCATGATCTAAGTGATGAAATTGTTACTCTGTCTTTAAAGAATTTGCTGTTGTAAAATTTCAAAGTTTCCAAATGCTAGTGTCACATCTAAGAGAATGTTTTTTGCTGGTCAGCATTTATTTGGCATTCAATTTATTCTGATTCTAGTAAAATTTCCTAGTATTCTCTTAGCAACAGTTTCTCTTCTTTATTTATTTATCCCTTCAAAATTTACACATATACCCACATGCCACATACAAACGCACTGCTGCCATGGGCCTTTTTGCTGAGCACCATTCTTTTGTTTGTCTTCTGACTGAAGAACTAAACATAATAATCCATATACATTCATTCTACTAGAATGATTTGCAATTCTAGACATTTGCAATATTTTCAAGATTTTTATAGGTTAGACCAATCAAAGCATAACATTTCAGCTATGATATAAATTTATAAATCTAAAGCTATCTAAAACAAGCAATGACACAAGTTCAATTAAGATGTTGATCATCTTCTGTTATAATAATTGAATAAACCAACTAATAAAATTCAAATATCCTATTTCTCAAAGCTTCTGGGATTAGTTCCTGAAATGCTCTCTCAAAGCTCAGCAAAGGGCTTTGTTGAAAATGGTAACTCGTGAGAACAAATAATGTGCCATTTAATTCCATTTGTATGATAAATTTTAGAGAGATAAAGATTGTAAGTGTTTTCCTTGATAATAAATATGAGAACAATGTCATTGTTGCTAATATTTCAGAGCTAAAATTATGTCATTGATTAATAGTCATGTATAATTTATCAGACAGAATGTGCTGACATATTCACAAGAATAGATCTTATGGATTTTATCAATTTTGCTAGATTTTTATGTTGAGAAGCCTACATTCTTCCAAGAGATAAAAACATAGGCTCTCCAGTGGTATTTAAATACACTGGTTGTAGGTAAAAAAACTCAGTCAGCAGAAAGAAGATGTAGTGGATATGCTTTTCATCTTTTTTTATTTAGTTTCTCTGGGATAAAAACAACAACAACAACAACAACATTGGATTCTGAAGTTTTGTTTGTTTGTTTGTTTGTTTTTGTTTTTTTCTTCTCTCCCTCTGCAAGAAACTTAATTTCGTGCATTTAAACTTATGAACAGAGGCTGATAGTCAAGTGAATAGTGGCACTGGAAAAAAATGTAAAAGGATTATTTTGTTCTCTCTCTCTCTCTCTCTCTCTCTCTCTCTCTCTCTGTCTTATTAAGACTAAATCTACTTTGAATATTAATGTAAAAATCTTTATTAGCCTTACTCCCATTAATCATGGTTCTTAGAAAGTTAATATAAAAAGGTAAAAAGGTAAAATAAATATTATTGTCGACTTTTTTTGTAGTTATTTTCTGATTTCAAATGATGGACATTCAACTCTTCATCAAGATATATTATCGAAACCATTGACTTTTCTTTATAAAATATTGGGAATTTAGCCTCTCGCATTATTCCTACCTATTCATCATGCCCTTCCTCTAAACTTTGCTAATTATATTTTCCTTTAGGCTATTCTAGTACTGAGTTTTAGGACTTTAAATATAATTAAGCCTCAGTTTCTTGATCCAAGAACTTAAAACAGAACCTCTAATTCATTCACCATCCATCTACCTTTTTCCCCCTAATTCCTGAAACCTCTGAATATTATCTTATATGGAAAAAGAGTGAATATTACCTTATATATCAAAAAATTAAAATAAAGATCTTTAAAAAAATAGAAGTTTACGCTGGATTATCTGGTAGGTCTAGATGTGATAATGTGTATCTTTATTAAAGAATGGTAAAGAGAAACTAGATGGACACATAGAAGAGAAGCCTACTTGAAGAGGGAAGCAGAGATTGGAGTGATACAGCCATTAACCAACGAATGTCAACAACCACCCCAAACTAGAAGAGTCGAAGAAGAATTCTCCTCTAGAATCTTTGAAGGGAGTGAGGCCTTGACTACATTTTGATTTTAGACTCCTGACCTCTGTCACTGTGACAGAATATATGTCTGTTGTTTTAAACCATAAGACTAGGTCTGTTTTTTTGAACATGTTTGTTAAGCAGCAGGAAACTATAAATTACCTGTGACTGCTTCTACAGTGAGCAATACATTTGATCTTGTGTTGTCAAGGCTTATGATATTCTGTACTCTTAAGTATATTGAGGCTTTTTGTTTTACTTTGTTTCATTATTTTTCTTAAATTAATTTTATAAATATTAATTATAGACTATTTCAAATATTATGTATTATAAATATCATACACTATGGAACAAGCACTGTGACTAGTTTCACAGAAAGAAAATGTGATTATGTTTAGAATACTCAAAGTAGGTTTAAAAATCAATTAGTTTTTATTTTATTTATTCCACCAATTACTCAAAATCACTTCATATTTCAATTTATTTTGTATTTGAACCATGAATTTATTGTATAGCTTTTTTTTTCTTTCTGGATCACTTTCCTCTCTTTCCATTCACTGAATGAGCACTGCCTTTACCACATAAATCATACAATTTTGTTAATAAAATCCAGTTTATTATTAAAGACATTCTTCACAGAATCCTTTGATGTCCTATTCTGTATTAGATTGACTGCTTCTTAGCCTGCTACACAGCTGTCATCCCGGGCATTTTTTAAAAATTCTTAGATTACTTTCACTGTTTCTTATCTCATACTTTTCTTTTTATTTTAGTCCATTTTATATTTTCTGGCATTTCTTATCAAATGATTTTTAGAAATACTTTAAATTTTTGTATATGTATATTTAGCTCTGCCGCTGGAATATTTATTTGGCTTGATATTAAATTCTGGATTGAAAATTGTTTTAATAATTTAAAGATTTTTTTTCTATTAAACCTTAGGACATAGAATTGATGATGAAAATTCTGACAGATATCATGTGTGGCTTTGGCATTTTTTCTTATTCATGGCCAAGTAATTAGTATTCATTCTTGTCCTATTTCTGAAAGATTTTAAGTGTTTTTCTGTGTGTGTGGGGAGAAGCTCATTTTTCTCCATTATCTAGCATTTTGAATATTATAAAACTATGTCCAAGATTGCATCTTTATTTAATTAATTATTTTCTCAACCTTCCTTCATCTTTGAGAAATTTTCTTCTATTATTTATTTTTTATCTCCTTATTTTCTCTTTCCTTGAAATTCCTATTAGGTAGATGTTAATGTTCTGAATTACTTCTAAAAGTTTCTTAATTTTTTGTCTTATTTTTATAACAGACTTTTTCAATTTTATATTTCATCTGTTCCATTGACTGAATTAATTCAAATGGTGAAAGCAATCAAAAGAATGATGGGCTAAGGCATGAATGGCTGCTATCTACACCTATCAAGTGAGTGCTCAACTAGAGCTCAGATTAGTCATAGACATGTCTAGTGATGTACTGCACATAGGATTAGGGAACTAGATATTGAGTGAGGACACTGAAGTTAATCAGGAAATACGTGGAAATACATTAGGGTTAAACAAAGCTGATAAGGTCAGTTAAAGTTTCACAAATGTAAAGTAGTTCATTTCAAAGTGCGGTCTGTAGTCCACTTAGGACATTAATCGTGTCTAACCAATGTACTGTATACTTGAAACCAATAATAAAATAAAATAAAATGTTAAAAAATATTGCTGATAAAGTCCCTTGGTTAATTTCTTCACTAATAGATCACAAACTGTATTCTGAAAAAAACTTTAGATCATACATACATCACTTATTCTGTCACATAATTGAAAATGCTGAAATTCAGAATCGTAGATTACCTGATAACCCCTACCAGATGATGCCTCTTGTTCTGATACTGTGTAGAATATCCAATGGCAAAAAAAGTTAATTAATTAATTTAATTTAATTTAAAAAAAAAAGAAGCCTGAAATTCTGAAATGTATAAATAGTAACTTAAATCTGTGCTTAAATCTTTATTTCTGAAAATAAAGTATGCACTATAGAGCATTTCAGGAAAAAAAAATGTTCAGATCTTTTCTATGATGCTTCAAGTGAAATTATGTGAATCTTATACTTTCATGTTTTTGTATAATAGAATATTTCCTAATGATTTATTAAATATCTTGGAAAATTTAGTATGTATCAACCAATAATAGCAGGTTGTTAGAATTCAATAATCTTGTAATTCCCGAGAAACAGTGGGTGCCCTAGTCATGAGCTCCACCCAAACCTCCTTCTGTGTAAAGTGAGTCTTCTTCTCTGAGGTGATAATATGTGTAAGCCCATGCTGATGGATCTAACACTTCATAAGCCCTTTAATACTACTGTTTTCTGAGATCCTGTGAGCAGAAAAGGCAAACTCATACTTGAGATACATGTTTATTCCTATCAGAATCAATGCTGCCTACTTCAGACAGGGTGCTGTCATAATACTTTGTGATCTCTAGATATCAGTATCAGCTCAGATGAACAATCCTTAAAATGTCTGGAAATTATTTTTCTCCATGTATAATTACTTGAATAAATGCTATTAATTCTATGTAGAGAATAATCAGATAATTGTTTCCATGCACTCTTAACTATCTGTTGTGTTCTTCTTAAGGATTTGGCCTCTGCTTCACTCTGTGGTTTCCAGGTCAAAAATCAGATCATGTCTGTTTATTGGGGCAGAGACTGTGGCTTTTTACTAGGGTAAATGCTTTTGGTCTCTTGGTTATTCACTTTTGCTGAGTGCCCTGGACATGTTTTCAGTTAACATTTCCATAACACTTTGCTGATCAGGCGTCTTGACCACCTCTCTGACCTCATTAGGATAATTGTATTCACTTGGCTTCTAACTGCTGCCATTTGGCCTCACTGTTCTGGAGTTCAATTATCTATATCCTCTGCTACCAGTGAGACATGTAACCACTTCTACCATCATCCTTGGTGTGTAAAAAAGAGCCACAACTGAGCCTCTTAGTGACACTGGTGTCTTTCCCCCTGGTACATTTTTTATAGCCTTGATACATGGCCTACCTTCCAGACCATCTGTGGAACATGATTATTTGGTAGCTTTCCAGCCTTACATAGTATGTCTACATTAGCCTTCTCACTTCTGTGATCCTTTTAATAACATCTTTTTATCATGGCAATTCTTACGTTTCAACTTAGAATGGACTATTACTCTTCTACACTTCTAGGATACAACCTGGAAGTAAATTCACATAATTTTCTGGACTTCTCGCTGGAGTGTTATATCCTATATCAAGGAAAAGTGCTCCTGAATAACCTTTCTTTATTCTATTTTACTTTTGAGTTCTTGCCCTTGACCTAAGACCATGCCTACCTTCTTTGTTCTTTCAGATATTTCTGGCTAGGTCTTGGAACTTTTTAAAAATATAATCTCCTTCTTCTTTCATTAGGCCAAACATATCCCTGGCTAAAGTTTACTATAACTTAATCCTATCTATACATATGACATTCATGAATGAAGTTTGGAGCAGTTTCTAAGAAGGAATAATTTTCAAGAGGAGTGTAAGATTTAAAAGGAAGATTTAGGCTACTTCTGCCTGTTCAGGGAGTTCAAGAAATCTGGGGATTCGAAATTTTCAGGGGCATCAACACAAATGTCTTTCTTTTATGCCAGTGTCACATTCTTTCCAACCAGGGCTCTGAACTTGACACAGAAAACCTGCATTAGTTGAGATCTTACTCTCATTTGGAGCTTGGTTATACTGATAAGGCTAGTCTTTTGTTTTACAAAAGTGTTTGCTACTATAGAGTCCCTCTGGCTTTCACACTTGCTTTTAATTGATTATCAATTTTTTTCTCAACATTTTGTTATTTTTCCAGAGTGACAACAGAGTTTAATGAGATTAATACTAGCTATCTAATTTCCTTGTACTTATATTTTCTATTTCCCCTATGTTTCTCAAATACCTCCTATGTTGTGACAGCTAATTCATTCCTCTCATCTCAAGTTACCACTGGTAAAATATAACAATTTAACTATTGGTCTGCCATTTATATCAGGAACTGACATAATGATAGGACAAATGATGAGACCTCATTACCAGCCAGACTGCAAGAGATCTAACCCCAAAATCTGTCTAAGTGCCTATGTTCCCAGACCATTCCCTGTACCAGATGTCTCAGTCTGCATTTCCTAGGAAGCAGATTTGGAATTTTTTGGAGTTTCCCTGAGATTAACATGGGTAAAAGGGAAGAGAAGAAAACAGAAGTGGGCAAAAGAAGAACTTAAATGGCATTGAAATTCTGATGACAAAATCAGACAATCACTGGAGATCTGAAGCAAAAATTATCTTTTATAGTTGCTTCCCATTGGGCTGGGACAATCAGGTTTTTAAATTCCTGCATTAATCAGACTTTGGATATCATTGTCCTGGGAAAGGACATGGCCTTGGACAAGGTAGTTCCTAACTCTGGGGTAATCTCTGAGGAGGCTGACAGCACTGCCAACAGCCGAGGCAATAAATTCATGTATGAAAGGTGACCTGCACAGCATATTATAGTGTCCACCATGTGTCTACTACATATCAATCACTCCTATCTATCCAACCCTAATTAAAATTCTACATCACTGAAATACCCCCAGGGATGCAGTGAGAGTTGTTAAAATTGTAGTTTATTTAAGTTAGTTCAGAAAGCTTTTGAGTTGGTCTTAGTTTTAAATTTAAGCTTTTGAGTTGGTCTTAGTTTTAAATTTAAAGGGAAAGTGCTAATTTTCCCTTTACTTCTTACTTTTAGTAATTGTTCGCCATTGGCATATTTGCTTTGACTGTTTTTGTTTTGTTTTTTGCCTATACAGTTGGCCCTTGAGCAAGATAGGTTGGAACTATGTTGACTCCCTTGTAGGCAGAATTTTTCGAACAAGACAGTAAATGTATTTTTTTTCTTTTTATTTTCTCTGGTTTGCTTTATTATAAGAATATAGTATATAATACACATAACATTTAAAATATTTGCTCATAGGCTTTCTATGTTAGCAAGACTTCTGGTTAACAGTAGGCTATTATTAAAGTTTTTGGTGAGTCAAAGATTATATGTGGATTTTTGACTGCATAAGTGTTTGGCATCTCAAGCCCACATATTGTTCTTGAGTCAACTGTACATTTTCAGTACTAAAGTTGCTGCAGTGTAAGACTTGTTTCTTTGTTTCAACTATGTGAGATAAGATAAAAAGTTGAAGATTACTAATTTTCAAAAAAAAATTCAAGAGCCCTCAGAGAAAGTACATTGAAGAAGAGAAAATTTTAGAGAAGAAATTGCTCATTGTTTCATTCTTCTTTATACTGCTTGTATGGGCATGCTTATTCTTAAACAAAAAGTTTAAACCTGTGTCAGGGCCAAGGAGAGAAGCTAGATGGTTTTATTTTAAAAGGAATGAAATTTGTTATAAAGTAATATAAAGTATTCACTATAAAAAATATTTCTGTCATACAGGATGCAATGACTAAAATCTTTCTGAACAGAGGAAAAGTGTCAGATTTTGCCACAAAATACTCTCTGTATATATACTTTCTAAAAACAGAACTATAACTTATAGAAACAGTAGCTTACTAGATCTTCTTTATATCTCTGTTTCATATATAATTCAAAATTGAGAGAAAAGATTTAACTATATTTTAGATATTCTACTTTTTAAAAATTAAGAATTACATGAGTTTATCCTTGTTTGTATCTCTACTTAGACTGGCTTATTGAACAATTATTTATTAAATATTATAAAATATTTATTAAATATTATAACATTTATTAAATATTGTAACATAATATTATTTATTAAATATTATAACATTAAATATTATAACAGTGCTAATTTTGGAGAAAGGTTCCAAAATGATTTAGATATAGAGCTTGAATTCAAGGAGCTTAAAATTTATATGCTAGCTTGAACATGATTAAGTTTGTAGCATAATTCTTCGGTACTAACAAGGACAGAGAGAATTCAAATTATAATACCTTCTCCATGATGCCATGTGCTCAAAGCTTTGAATGGTGGCCAATATGGCTATATTTTATAATAATATTTTCTATAATTAATGGTATTTTAAATAATGATGTTCAATTAGTATGAAATATCATATGAGTGTTAGGGAAGTGTTTTTTCAATCTGTCAATATTCTGAAGAAAATTTATTTACTCAGATGATTTATTAGTTTCTCAAGGTTACTTGTAATAAAATATCAAAAACTATGTGGCATAAAAGAACTGATATTTATTGTCTCACAGTATTGGAGGCTAGTAATACAAAATCAAGGTGACAGCAGGGTTGGTTCCTTCTTAGAGCTGTAAGAGGCAATCTGTTCTGGTGGTTTGCTGGCAATGTTTGTCATCTGTTGGCTTGTAGATGCATCACTGCAGTCTCCGCCTTAATGTTCACATAGCATTTTTCCCTATATCTCTTCACATAGCCTTCCCTCTGTGCATGTTTATCTCTGCATCCAAATTTCCCCCTTTATAAGAATATGTGTCATATTGGTTTAGGGCTCACCCTAATGATTTTATTTTAACTTGAGTTTAAATAAGTTGGGTTACCTCTGTAAATGCCTTATTTACAAATAAGATCACTTTCTGAGGTATTGTAGGTTAACTTCAACATATGTCTTTTGGAGGATATGATTCAATTCATAACAATGAATAATGGTTATTCAAAACTATAGCCATATTTGCAGCTTCAAATTTCAACTAGAAATTTAAATCAAATTATCCACTTTACATAGAAGTCATATTCGCTATAGCATTTTTAAACTCACAGAAAATGTTAAGTTATATAAACTTAAAAATGCTCCTTCTATTCTTTAAAATTTCCTATCATGTTTAAAATTTAAGTCCTTTTGCACATTTTATTTTTCTGGTTATTTATTAAAACATAAATATTTTTAATATCTGTGTGTCTTTCTTCTGCTCCAGTCTACTTCTATATTAATTTTAAAGAGATTAGCACTCCAATGACTTTAGCTCTAAAAAGAAAGAAGGATATACATCTTTCTGGAATCTGTTTTATTCTTAATTACTCTTTTATATTCTATTCTTCCAGACTCTTCTTTTTAATCCTCTATAATATCTATATATGCATTCTTTATAGATATGATTTTTAATTAAATATGAGTTTTATTTTATAAGGCAATGGTTCACAGTTTGGGGTACACTTTAAAGTCATTTGTGAAAGGGGAAATGTTGATAGGTTTGGTCAAAAATATTTTTAAATGAATACTTAGACCATTATCAGAAAGTAAATAGCTTTAATTTTGTTGTGCTGTTAGTTTGCTATCTTTTTATATGTACATATATATATATATTTTTCCATCTAGCTTGTGATAATTTGACATTTAAGTTACTTTAGAATTATTTAATCTTTTAATATGCTTACGATGTCCAGAAGGAAAATCAATGTGGTTATTTCATTCCAGGAAAATAACTTTTTTTAATGAATGCATAATGTACCATTAGAAAAATACAGCTTTTTCTATGAATTATTCAGGTAATTTTTTTCTGGTAAAAATGGATACTATGGACATACTTTTATTCCGCATATTGAATCTTCTTTGTTCCACTTCAGAAATATCACAAAGTCTTTCTGATATTATGACTTCTCTCTCTAGTACATTTTGTCCTTATCCACCCTATCAGTTCAAGAATGAAGTCATCTTTATCATAACCACTTCCATATTTCCTTAAATTAGCTAATCACAAGCACTATGAAACATATTTTAAAGTTTTTTCTCATTGAATCCAGATTTATTATTTTAAAATACAAACCTGGTAGAATTATTCATTTGCTCAAAAATTGTCAATAGATTTCTATTGCCCTGAATATGAAAACAGTCTCTATAATATGGTAGACAAGGGTTTTCATGTTCACAATCCAGATTAATGTTAAGCAAAATTTAGGAGATTTTGCTGTTGCTTTTTGGTGTTTCTTCTCTCTCCAGATTGAATCTCTAGAGGTGCCTTTGTTTTTCATGCCCCAACTTCTTTTATTATTTCTCAACTTCTTGATTCTTTACCCCATAACCTCAATGCTTCCTTTGAACTCTTTTGTCAAACTTCACAAGTAAAATAATAATAGTAATAATAGTAATAATAATAATAATAGAAGAAGAAGGAAGAGGAGGACGAAAAGTAAAAGGAAAGGAAGAGGAGAAGGAGAAAAAGGAGGAGGAAGAGGAAGAAGAAGAAGGAGGAGGAGGTGGAAGAAGAGGAAGAGAAAAAAGAAGAAAAAGATTTTGGTCCTCACATATTGGTGTGTTTTCAAAATTGTCCATGGTCACTAGCATTACTTAGGTTGAAATAACAAACTCTTATTATAGAATTACACATTTGGAGCATTCCAGTGATGGAGATTTGTTTTGTTCCTGGGATTTTCTTTGAAAACATGAACACTTACCATGTATTCAATCACTATTTACTTTAAAATAAGTACAAAAAAGATTGGAAACATATTTTTTGACATGACATATTGAATAGCAGTAAAAAAATTATAGACCAAAATTCTTGTAGAAGATTCAAATATTAATGTCAAAAAACATCTTAAAAGTAAATATTGAAAATAATCCCATCACAAATGAATCAATAGAAAACCTCTAAACCTTTATAATGATGGTTTTTTGAACTCTTTAAAAAATAAATCAGATTTTATTTTTCTGTTTATATAATTAATAACACCTTACTTTTATTTTATGAAGTTTTTATATATGATTTTAACTTTTAAAATTTTTATTGAGTCTGTTCAACCATATATTCTTGAATGTATTATAAAATCAGATAATTTTATTCCAAAGTTAATGCTTATAGATAAATTTAAAACTATAAAATCAAAATAAATGTTTATAAACAAATGCAAGTTTATGGTATCATATTCAAAGAACAAGCATATTCAAAAGTAAATTTGACATCTAGTCTAAGCTATTTCAAAAAATTCTTCCTGAAAGATAGTATATTAATGCTTTTCAGATTATAATCAGGTCAAAAAATATTCTTGGAAGCATAAAAAGAGATTTTTTTTAAATTCCTTCTAATGCTGTGTACATCATTAACCTTCATTTTTATTTTATATTTCTAATAAATTGAAGAGTGGATATACTTCAAAGCATGTGATTAGGAGACAAAGATTCTGGTGTTCACTTTGCCACTAAGAATGTCTTTTAGTCACTTATGTCTCGAAAGAAACCAATGAGAGGTTTAGGCAGAGCTTGAACATCTGTTGAAAGTTGAGATTTATGCAGTGTTATATAGCTTGTGTAAGGTTGGGTGGTTGGTACATGAGATATGCGATCGATCTGCTGAAAAGCTAGGGTGAAGGCTGAAGAAGTTGTATACTAAACCAAGGAGAAGTGTATTTTATCCTATGGGCTAATGGCACTCAAACCTTCTTCTATGAAACAATATAAAAGTTACTACAAAATGTACATTCTCAGATCCCAATCTTTCCAGTAAAGATTCTTATTTAGTAAGTCTAAGATAGGTAAGGAATCCATTGCTCTTAACAAGTACTCCAAGCACCCTTTGATAATAATCACTACTCCAGGCATAACGAACTAATAGGTGTCTTAAAGAATGAAACCAAAACAAATTAATTTATTTCTATTAAATTCTGGGGCAATATAAGTGATGTCTTAGCATGTGTATGTGTAAAAGTTGTTACATTAATTTTATTAAAATAAATCATGTGATTTCAAATAGAAAAATAATACTGTGTATAGTACACTACTGAGAGTATACAGAATCTATGATGATGTATACAAATAAATGAAATTCTATAAATGATAGATGACACAGTAGTGACACTGAATATTAAAAACGATTTGTGCTATTGGTATTTCATGTCAAGGCTTCTTAAAGAAATATAACTTTTTAATATCCTCTGTCCAAAACATTCATATTTATAATTGGTATGTAAATGTTCATGAAAAATTAAATATTCATAAGATAAGGAAAAGTTTTATGAAGAACAAGAAATTTGATGAACGCTTCTGTAAAAATGAAGTCTGCATTAAAAAATGACAAGTTTTATAGGTGTTCATAATGGTGATTTCTTACTAGCTATAAAGCAGTTAGCAATATATAAAAGTTTGATAATAAAAATATTCATCACACTTTACTGCATTATTTTTATTTTTATATTTCCTTACTTTATATTCCTTACCTTATATTTTAATATAAAAGTAATCGTGTATCTTTAATTTGCATTAATTTATTTTTTAATAAATTGAAAAATAAAAAAATAATAAATTAAAAAAATAATTTGCATTAATTATTAACCTTGTATTAATTTATTAACAGAAAGTAAAACATTGATTCTTAACAGTTTCATTGAATGTTTAATATAATCATATTTTCTGATAAGAAATTTCTAAGATTTTAAAAATTTCCAGAGTATAAAATTTTTCTGCAATATTTTATTATTTTATTTAGATAAGAAATTACTGATTTGATGAAAATTTATATTACATTCAATATTTTTCTTCATTATTTTTCCAAATTATTTTCAAATATTAATTGATGTTCTCTGTAAGAATGGCATATCTTTAGACATTTTATTTCTGATTCTAGATTTAAAGTTTCCCCTTGTTTTAATGCATGCACTTACATTCATATCATTGCTGAATATATTTTGTTGTCACTATTGATTACTCCTAGCTGCTTGGGATACTTTGAATCATTGGCATTTACTCTTTTACCAAGAAAATGGATCAACAATAGAACTTTAAAATTAAGTTTTACAATAAAAATATTTTTGTTTGTTTTTAAGTTTATAGGCAAGACAATATTTTGAAATTAAAGCATTAGATCCAGATTCTTGGGAGACAAAATATTAGAGTTTGATTCTAAAAATTTGATTTTAATACAAAAAGTTACATCTTTGCTGAATCAAAAAATATGGTTTTTACAATGAGCCAAAGAGACGGATGTTGTATAAAGAGTTTAAGTGGAGTTTTCTCTCCTCAAACACTGTAGAAGACAAAACCAAAAGGAAAGATAGAGTTTCAAATGAGAATGTTTCCGTATGCAAACAAAATAAATATCTAATATCTGCCCAAAATAAGGATGGGGAAGTGAGAGAGAAAGTCCACTGTTAGAAACTCCAGAGCGGAAGCATCCACAGTCTGACCTTATAGGATAGAATTGCTCACCTCATAGAAACCTTCACTCAGGGGAATTGCTTGAATGGCGATGATTGTAGCTAAGAGTTCCTGAGCCCAGTCATTGGTGTATGAGGTCAAAACTGACAGCAAAAGAGACCTCGAGGCTCTTATCAAGGAGTTCTTAGCACATGTGTTCTTCTTAATAGGCACTTTTGGTCCAATGATATAATACTGAATATTAATAAGAAATGACACAAAAAAAGTATGCCTCAGTGGAAGCCAGGGATGTCTCCTCATGTACGACAGCACACAGCATGTTACTCATTTGAGTCCCTGTAAATTTTAGAAATACAATTTTATTAGAATCTCTAAGTATAAATATTTGTAGGTCTGAGATGATAAAAATTATTTTAAAAATTGCCTCCACACACACTTTAAAAGTGTGTATAGTATATATCACTGAAAAAAAAGTTACCTAAATTGTTTATTCTATAAGTAACTCTATTTTCTTTCATATGTTTTCACATATATATTTTTCATACTTATATGTATATAAAATCTCATATACATCTTATATAAATATTAGAATTAGTAGTATTTATTGCATACCTGGTTAGAATGTTTCCAGAAGAAATATAATAAGCTTATTTAAAAATCTCTGTTCCTTTAAATTAATACTCTGTACACTAAATAACTTAAATCTGTAAGCTCATAATACACACTTTATTATATATTTCAACACAAAGAAGAAAAATCAACAATTCTGGCCATATCTTTTGCTCAATATAAACAAGTACATTATATAAAGTAACACAGCTATTATATGGTTTTTACCCAATCTTTCAATTTTTAATATTTAAATAATATAACATAGTTCCCCTGCTTAAACCTCTTTAATAGTTTCCAATTGTGTTTAGACTTTAAATAAAACCCTTTCCCAAGGTCTGCATGCATGCAACTCCGTCTTTCCCTGGCCTAGCTTTTGACCAAAATTCATGTCATGCTCCTCCCTCCTCACGGGCTCCAGTCATCCTGAACTTTTTCTGCTGTGAAGATATACCAAGTCTTTGCCAAAATTAGCGACTTTGCACTTTCTGTATTTTCTCCCTTAGATCTTCAAATATTTGATTCTTTCGTGTAATTGTGGTCTTGACCAACATATTGTCTCAGGAAAAAGGACCTTTCCTAAATATACATGTTGTAGCCTTCTCATCGAGCTACACACAAGCATACCCACACTCACTGAACAATGCTTTGTTTTCATTGCACTTTTCACTATCTAATTGTACCTTTTATTTAACTACTTGAGCTGAGATTTAAAATAATAGTAATAAGCAAGTGAAGTGTTTGTTTATATATCTATTTTATTGATTTTGGGTTTGAGGATAATTAAAGAAGCTATATAAACCATTAGAAATTGTAACCAGTAACTCTATGATATGTGTTACTACATCTAGTTCCAAGTTACTGGAACATGCATTAATAAGTAATGGGTATGAAGATATGAATCTGGAAAGTTAAATTACTCTCATTTAGACTATGGAGGGCTTTGAATGTCTTGCTGAAATATTTGACTCTGATAGGAAAATAAGGAAAGTTTTAAGCTCTGGAGTGACATCAAATTTATAGCTGTGAAAAAATATACCCTGCATATAGTAAAATAATAGATTTGAGAGGTTTTTGCTATTAGACTAATTTTTAGTTATTTATTCATTTATGTAACATTTATTGAGCATTGTTTTGGACACTGGGGATGAGAGGTAAACAAAATTTTACTCCTATGAATCTTATATTCAAGTGAGAGACAGAAAATAAACACGTGAACAAATAAATATAAATGCAAATACAAAATTTTAAATAGTGATAAATACAATTGTGAATAATAAAATGAGGTCAAGGAGTTGCAGTATGATGGTATTATTATGTTAGGAAGCTTTTTTTAGTAGGTAAATTTTGGATGAAAGTGTAAATCTACTGTAGGAGAGAGCTAGGGAGCAATACATGAGGAAATATGCACACATCACATTTCTCAAACATATCGGCCATAGGACGCTTTTATACTCTTAAAATCATTGAGGATCCCAAAGAACCTTTGTTTATGTGAGTCATATTTATATCTCTATCTCTATCTCTACTTCTATGTCTGTATTTATATCTAATCTATATTTGTATCTGTAACTATAAATATATAAATTCATTTTAAATTATGGTAAAAACCTAGAACATGTCAGCATAAACAAAATATTTTTATAAAAAGTATTTTCCAAAATCAAAAAAATGTAATGAGAAAAATGTTTTGCAATTTTGCAATTTTCTTTCATTTCAGGCTAAATAGAACCTATCTTCATTATTAAATTTGTTTCCACAATCAATATAATGCAATGTGTTTTTTAGATTAAAATATATGAAGAAAATATGGCCTTATGCAAATATGTAATTGGAATGGTGAATAATATTTTAATAATCCTTTCAGATAGTTATAGATATTCTTTGCTGTTGGTACTGCACCAAAACTATACAAGCAGCAGTTTCTGAAAAGTTTATTTCAAGGTGGAATTCTAAACCACATCAAAAAACTTTTCATGCTCTGTTCCAGTAAAATTCATTGATACATCTTGACTATTTTATGCACATCTGATCTTATAACATCATGTATTAATTATTTGGAAAATATTAATTTAGTGAGTTATAGTGTTGGCATATTTTGTTATAAATAAAATCAATTTTACTTCATTATCAAATAAAATTACATTTGTTATTATCACCACCAATGTCATAGAAAAATTTTTAAATAATGGGACACTGTCAATGTCAAAATTAAACTTCCGAAGTTCCAAATACTTGAAATCAATATTGTTGCTTTTTTTTTTCTTAAAATAAGTTGATTCGCGTTGTTCATTTTAAGTAGCTGTCAAATCTAAATATCCACGGTTTAACGGTTGTTTTCTCAAGAAAAATAATATTCAATTTTTTAAAAAAGTGGCTAGTTTAGCTCACAATTCAAACAAATGCCTAAATTGTTTTCCTTAAGACAACCATTGTACTTTAGAGTGCATCACAAATGCTTTTTGTATGCTTCCCATTTTATCAGACAGGATATTAAAAAGATACTTACTCAAGAGTCAAGATTTAAATAATGTTTACTACATCATCAGACACATGTCTGTATGGGATTGTGCATCACAGCTGAGTTGACATAACCCACTCCTTCTCAACAACTCATTTTAATATCACATTTTACAGATAGAAGAGATAGTCTGAAATTAAAATAGAACAGAAAAGCTCTTATGGGAGACTTATACATAGTTATAAATTTTCCATCCTATTAAATATAGAGTTTATTTATTTAAGGGGTTAGTGCACTAACATTTCTGAGTATAATGGGCATTTCAGCTATTATCTGTTTCTAAATGCCCATATATCATATACAATGGAGGATATTTAGTGAGAATAGTTATAATACATTATATATAATACATTATATATATAATATATATAAAATACATTATATATAATACATTATGTATAATACATTATATATATCTAATACATTATATATATGTATATTATATATATATGTAAAATACATTAGATATATACATATAATAGCTGCATATGCCTGAAATTTATTTGAGAAGACCTTAGAAAGGCTATTCTTACATATAGAGATCTAAACACACAGAAATAATTTTAACAGTTGTAACCTTGTCTCCTCATTCTTCACCTTTCTTTACCACTTTTAAGGACATGAGTGGGCGCAAATCAGATCCTTGTCTTGGGAGAATTTAGTATTCTTTGGCGTATCCATATAAGTTTTATATGTTCCTGGTATAATTCTAATGCATTTGAGCATGTATCACAAATTGGCAATCTACGTCATTTGCACAAGTTCCCTATAAAACAATACCTAGAAAATAGTTGAAATGAAATGCCATCTGCAGTTACTAGCAAATGTCTCTACTGTTATGTGGCTATCAATAACCTTATATTGTTTCCATATACATCAATACCTAGGCTAGTACTAGACAGAAAATAAAATTGAAAAGTGATAGGTGTATCCACAGAGCTTTTCTGAATTGACTAACTCTATTAATGTCAAGTCACTTTCTCTACTTCCCATAGCTACATGTTTAGCTAAAAGAGAACTTGAGACAGGCTCTGCAGCCACACACACACACACACACACACACACACACACACACACACACAATTCCTGCTACAGTTTGCTAGATCAATTTAAGATCTCCTACTTTTGTCTGCATTGATTTTTAGTTAATTATGGTCTGAACACAGTTTTAGTGTGTAAACTTGAAATGAGCTGAAATAAAAGTTAAATTTAGTCAAACTATGTAGTTCAAATTTATTAAAAGGCATGACCTAAGCCATATTACTTAAATTCTTCATCCTTACTTTCCCTATGAAGATAATAATTGTATTTACCTCATAAAGTTATTATTGGGATTAAGTGTATTAATTAATGACAGAGAACAGGTCTGTCCTATTATAACTGCTTAAGAAATGTTATTATTTTTTTAATTATTAGTATTATTATTTATACTAGTTTATATTAAAACTTTCCTTAATTTAGCAAATATAATAGTAGCATGGCTACATTTACACTTTAATTTTGCTTATTAATTCATAATGAATATTAATCATCTAATTACTTATGATATACTAGTAATGGGATTATTTTCTTTTAAATTTACTTTCTAGATTTTTATTTTTGCCTGCAAAGTCTGTGGCCAAAATTTGCTCTACTGCAGTTTTAAGAATCTATAGTACAGAACTAAAGCATCCTTCTCAAAGATTTGTAGAGAAAAAAAAAAAAATGTATAGCCTAGCCAAAAATTATAAATCTTATTCCAAGACTATCATTGTCTGCGGAGATTGTTTTTGGCAATTAATCAACTCAAGCTTTGAAAGTGTACTGTTTAATGTATTTTACAAAAGAATACAAGACAAAGTTAGACTAAATAAAATCTTACAACCATTCTTTAGGTATACCAAATTAGGACTGAGAACCATGTGAAATGAGAGTAATTGCTAGGCAATGGGTTCATTATTTTTTTTTAAAATGCAATTATAATTGAAAGGCTGAAATAAGATTGTAATAAAACATTAGTAATTTTTGGAGTTTAAAGATAAAGGCTATCATCTCCCTTGTGGGTTAGACAGACATGTGTTTTTGGCAACCACCTTAAATTTTTGTTCAGTCTCTATTACAGCCTTTCTTATCTATGTTTCCTACAGAGAAATAGAAAGAGAGAGAGAGACAGAGAGAAAGAGAGAGAGAGAAGAGAGAGAGAGAAATCTTAATCTGTTGAGGCAGGAATAAATGCACTGTGCATCTAATATAGTTTATTCTTTACATTGAAAAAAAGTTTGGCAGTTCATCAGTTTACAGTGGAAAAAAAATTAATTTTCAGTAGTGAAATTATTTCTATTAAAATTGCCACACTCTGTTCACTAGCAGACTGTCTTTTGTTAAGATGAATAACAAAACTAAATGAAACAAATAAAAAATGTTATAAGAGAAGTGATTAATCTTACCAAAATAATATTTACCTTCCAGCAACTTCTTTTCATAAGGTGACCATTATTTATGAGTGAGATAATTTAGATTAATTTGAAATGCTTGGGAAGGGAAAAGAAGAATATTTAAACCATTTCAAAAAGATTGATTTAAAAGTGAAAAGATAATAAAAAATTAAGTGTTGAGAATGTATTTAAAGTATATATTCTCTCAAGATATATGCACTCCAGCATTATTCACAGTGGCCAAGACATGGAGACAATTGAAATGCCCCTTGATAGATGATTAGATAAAAAGATAAAAGATTAGATTAAAAAGTAGATAAAAATATATACAGTGGAATATTTTTCAGCCATAAGAAAAAATGAAATACTGTCATTTGCAACAAAATAGATTGATCTTGAGATAATCATGCTAAGCAAAATAAGTCAGAAGGAAAAATTGAGAACCATATGATTTCACTCATGTATGGGATATAAAACTGAAAACAACAAATGAACAAGACAAACAAACAAAAACTCATGGACACAGGTGACAGTTTAGTGGTTACCAGAGGGGAAAGGAGAAGAGGGGAGGTAAATAAAGATAAACACGATCAACTAGACGGTGACCAAAAATTTGACTTTGTGTGCTGAACACACAACACAATATACAGAAAATGTATTATTGAATTGTATACTTGAAACCTACATAATTTTATTAACCAATGTCACCGCAATAAATTTAATTTTGAAAGTATATATGCTTTCATATATGTATATATATATGCACACATATATAGTGTGTATGATTTATATATATTCTTTGAAATTATTATACATTTGACTAAATACTGATAATTTTATCATAATGTGATTATAGTTTCTGGAAAAAGTAACTTAATTACATTATTTATTAGAGATTAATAAAGACTATGAAAAAGAAAATGAAATTCTTTCAAGTGATAGAAAACAGGAGAAAGTTTTTCTGCTAATGATAACAGTTTCTAGTGAAAATACTTGATTCATATAACACTACTATATTCGAGAATATTTTTGAATCTTTTCATTTATCTGTAAACAATTCTCAATGTGACAAAGAGTTCTAAGCACACCTCAAGAAAATTAGAAGCAGAGCTAGGATGTGGTAGAATCCCTATCATAATGGGAGAATAAACAGATTAAAAAGTCTTTCAGATAGTAACCAAATAAAATAACCAAATATGCACACACACACCACCCACACACACATGCACACACACAGACTTCCATAGTATGACCTAGTTGTTTCTCTTTGTAAAAGGCAGTGTCTTAATGTAGTAAGTAATTTTTTCATTTTTAAATTCTAATTGACAACTTATTATAACTATTAAAAGTCCTAAAAATGTATTTTTTTACTTTCTCCAAAAACATGAGCAATGACTGGTTTAATTATTCATTTATAGAAAAATGTTATTGAATTAAGAAAGCATTTTGTTAGAAACATAGAACTTTCTAGCAAAGTGCTTTCTCTCTATTCTATCAAAATAAAATGTATTTATAAAAATTTGTTTAATAAAATGTATAGCCTCTTTCTTAGAAGATCTAAAATTCTTATCACTCTTCTGAATAATTTCAAAATGTAAAAAAGAAAGAATAGATCTTTTTTATACTATACATTGATAACTAAGGTATGATTACCTGATAAAAGAGAGTTGTCAGATAAAATAATTCTGAGTCAATCCCTTTCCAATATTCTATTATAGCTCAAATATTAATTATCCAGAGTCAAACTTCATTATTTTTTTCCATTCTACACTTAGTATATTTCTTTCTAAGAACACGTCAGTATGCCTGGTCAAAGAATAAAAGTCAACTAAGCTCTTGCCTCTGCTTCAAAATCTTCAGTTTAGAATAGAATTTTAATGCCTTTTTGCAAGTTCTGTACATTTCTTTTCTCTGTTGTTAGCTACCCACTCTCTTGATTGTCAGTTCTTCTCCCAGAAGACCAAAGAGGGAAAGCTGAGTATTGATGTGTCAGGATATGAAACATCTAAGTTATAGGAAATATACCTTCTGTTTATTTGCTTATCTCTATTAAATGGTGAAAAAGAGGTTGGTGAATAGAAGAGAAAGCATTTAACTACAAAAGTAAAAACAACTGGTTTTAATTTAAAGTGAAAGGAAAAAAATCCACAAACAAAAAGCAAAAATAGAAGCTGTGGTACACATATACAATGGAATATTATTCAGCCATAAGAAGAGATGAAATACTGCCATTTGTGACAACGTGGATGGACCTCAAGGTAATCATGCTAAGTGAAATAAGCCAGACAGAAAAAGTTGAAAACCACAAGATATCACTTATATGTGGGTTATAAACTTAAAAGCAACAAACAGGACAAACAAACGGAGACTCATGTACATGGACAATAGACTAGTGGTTACTAGAGAATAGAGAGGTAGGAGGGAGGTGAGAAGTAGATGGGGTGAAAAGGGTCAAATACGTGATGGCAGAAAGATATCTAACTATGGACTGTTGAATTGTACACCTGAAACACTGGATTTCATTAATCAATGTCACCATAATAAAAATTAAAAAAAAAAAAAGACAACAAAAATTGCTAGGACACAGGGAAGAGATTGAGCTTAACAAAATAATATGCATACAAATCCTGCAGCAATTTGCTTTTATAAGGTAATTGTTTTCTAAGAGTTAGATTATTTGGACTATTTTTTTAAGAGCTTGGGTAATGGAAAAGTGAGAATAAAAAAAATTCAATAATGTTGTATTTGTTTGCTTACCATTAAAATAACAAAAAAGTTATCACACTGTATACTAGTAAAGGTACAAAGCAGAGCAAGAACTAAAGTTTTTGATTTAAAGATGTTGGCTATACATATGCTTTTTTTGTTGAATTATATTTTGTGATTCAATTTTTATCATTTGCTATTCTTAATTTACCCTGTAGCTTGACTAGATTACACTGTTATATATTCTATTAAGAATCAAAATCAATTTATTATGAAATAATTATAAATAACTAAAAGTAATATTTCAAACATACTGACAGTATATGTTCTCAAATTTACTTTCTTTATAAAATGATAAGGTATGTATTTTATATTTTATATCACATTTAAAACAATTTCAATACACCACAATTTGCTCAATGAAATTCGTTAACAAAAGGTAGTGGTAATAAATCTTCCTCATAATGTGTTGTTGAAGAGAGAAAGAGAGAAATAATATCAATAGTGAATTAAGTGGTACATTAAATGACAATGTGAACAAGGAACCTCTAACAATTCTGTCAGTGAAAACCATTTAACTACCTTTGGTAATGTTTTAAAAAGATACTTTACAGATAAAATAAGTAATTTTTCTACATAACGATGTGATGGATCCTTAACTTCTCTCTAAGGCTTATTTTCTCTTCCAAGGCACTCTGCTAGATTGTATATTCAGATTCTTTAGCTTTAAAATGTGGCTTTGTGCCTAGTTCTCATCAATAGAGTGAGAGCAACTGTGATATGGATTATTTCCAAGTCAAAGCTGTTGAGAAGTATCTTTGTTATGCTATGATTTTTATCTTCTTCTTCTGTCGCTATGTGGCCAGAGGATGAGGCCTCAGTGGCAGTAGAGTCGAAGATGAAGTTGACTGGATCCATAGATATTTAAGTGGTGGAAAAATGGCCCACAAACCAGTAAGAGCTCTCTATATGCACTGTAGGCAAGAAATATACTTTTATTTTGTTTGAGTCAATAAACATAGGGTTTATTGGTGACAGGAGCTAAGTTAATTCTAATCTGGTGAGGTTACAAGCTCATACTTTAACTATTAGCCTTTTTTTAATATTAGCTTATTATTAAGAAATCAGTAAAACCAAACCAAATACAACAAAAGAAAAGATATTGTTAGAGAAGGCTGTATAGTCAAGTAGTTTAAAGTACAACCTAAATGCAGACTGCCTGCCTGAGCTTGAATTCCGATTATTACTCTATTTAGACATTTTGAACTTAGGCAGTCCATTTAACCTTATGAATAAAATAAATATACTAGTATTTAAATGAGCTAAAACACTTAGAACAGTGTTTTCCAAATAGCAAATGAGTGTGTTATTTTATTGTTATTATATTAATATATATGCTTTGAACAGTTAAATGTTGATTTGTAGTACTCTTGGCCTTTTTTCTTGATTCTCATTAAATAAAACTATTTGCTTCAATCGATCCAAACATAATCTAAATAAAGAAAAGCTTTTGGTTAAAGATTTTTTTATAGAATCTAAGTACATTGAGTCAACAATGTAGCAGTCCTGTACCTCATAAGAGATGCTTGAACTCCAGTGAGAGAGTTTAAGGTTTGATAATTTTGTGACTTGAAGGAAGTCTTTGCTTTATTCTATTAAAACTTGCTGAAGCAAGTCCATCGGTTGTCAGTCACCAGCCTGATTTTTAAACATCCTATGTAACATCCCTCCTCTTTACTTCTCTATCCTCTCTTATCTTTCCAACTTCAATTAACTTTTATTTACATTAATATGTTTATGATAGCATCTTTAAATATGTGGTGCTCTTTCTATTTACCAATCTATTTACTTTTCAGTAGCCTTTGTAACATCATACAAAGGTTATGCTGGCAGTTCTGAATAGGTACATTTTCAATATATTTTGTAGACTGATCACTCGCTTAAAAGTTTTCCTTTTTTAATAGTCATTGTTGCCTCATAATAGAAAGTTTTTATGTATTAATATTTTGGAAACTGAAAATATATAATATAATACATATTTGTTGTATATGTTATATATATTTTATATCAATTTGATGCTGACAAATTTGTTTTTAAACCAAGTTTAATATTCATTAAATATCTATATTCTTTTTTTTCTTCTTTATATTTTTATTGTATAATAATAATTGAATATAGATTTACTAATTCTTTCAGAAGTGCTTGTGGACCCTTTATAATAATATTTATTATAGAATATCACATTTGAAGCAGGCACAATCTTCATAAGGTCAAAATGATATTGAACCTTCTGGAAAAAAAAGGGAGGTAGAATAGCTAAATCTTCTAAGTGGCAAAAAACTTCTGAATCAGAGCTGGACAAACTTGAGTTTGAATTCCCAAATTTCCCCTTATAAATCTCAACTGAAAATTGGAGATAATAATACCACTCTTTTTGGCTTGTTGTATGGATTACATCAAATATGTTGGTTAAAAATAATAATAGCTAACATTATCATGTTTGAAGAAGAGTGCTATTCTATATAACCACCTTTAGGCAAGAACCATGCTTAGTTCAGCATTTTAGTATTGTTTTGATGAATTGTGTCAATCGTCATATTGGCACGAGGGCTGTTTTCCTTTCCACATTAGGGCAGAGCCCTTTCTTTTATATCAGGGAATCCCACTGTGGCTAGGTCATTATTTAACCATGACAAAAGTTTGAAAATTATTAACATGTGGGACTTGGGCCACCACATTTTGCTTTAACCATTACTAGTGGTTTGTTGATGCTAATGTATGAAACCCTGTGGTGTTTTTTTCTCTCTTACTCTTTGACTTTCTCTTTTGTAACATTTCACATGTAGAGCTACAGTGATTAATATTTTATGCAGTTGTTCTGATGTGCAGCATGATCCTGCGGGTTCCATTCAATTCTTCAGTATCTCTGCTTCCACTGAAAGATAACTAATAGCTCGAGCTGGGCCTCTCATGGCTCTGGGAGGTCTCCTGTGAAAAAGAAACAGACAATATCTTGTCACATCATAAATTTATAAGGAGTTAATTAAAGGCTTTTCCTTGCATCTTAAATACATTCAGAGTCCCATATCACAAAGAATGATTCCTGTTTAATTACCATTGGCTTGTAAAAATTTGCTGCTCAAAGTCTATTTTAATGTCAGGCATATTATTAGTACAAATGGAAAACTGTGCCTGGAAAATGTCCAAAGAATATAAACTTGCCGCAAACTACATGCATATATTTTTCTCTTAATTACTTGTGTAGAGAGACATATAATTTAAAGACTTTTTGAAACTGTCATCAGAAGAATTCAAGACTTAATTGCATTAAACTATAAATTAATTTATCATATTATTTGCATTTCTCAACCAGTATACTCTGTTAATTACTGTTTCTTACTGTTTTGGATTATTAAAAATATAATAAATACATGTTCTACAATTATGCTGCTGGAGTATTGTTGGTTGATTTCTAGAGATTTCCAAGAAATGCTGTAGGAGCATAGTTTTCAAATCTGATTTGAGACATTATCAATTATTACATATTTTATTGGAAAGGGAGAATGATAAAAATCAGATTCTAACATAGTTCAGGAAAAAAAATGAGCTTAAAAAAATCTTTTTAGATTAATCTGGAAGAAATTTACCCTGAAGGACTTTGATTATTTTTTTTAGATACTTATTTGAGCTAATGGATAATGGATGATCCATTTAAGTGCTCTTATCAGAAGCCCTGAAGCTGTTTGTAGTGATCTCAATAGATTACAGCTCTTCTACTGAAAACTAAATAATCAAAATTATAATAAGTAACTATGAGATAGGTAAAGTCATATGTTATGTAAACTAATATTTTTCAGCACCTGCCATTGTTTATTTAGATATAACTATTTCAGCAGGCACTATTGGCAGATTGTAATTTATACAGTTGTACAGGAATAAAATATAACCTTATATGCATTTTAATTTTATTACTTTGATACATGCATTTTTAATAAGGGGAAAATACAAAATCTAGAAAATTCTATTTTGTTATAAAGATGTTCTAAAAGATAGATATATTGTTAGAGGTAATAAAGAGGTTTTTGTTTGTTTTCTTTTTTTAAAAACCCTTTAATCATAATGTAAAATATTTTTCACATCCTATTTAGTTGATAATAATGATAGGAAAGTGAATTTTTTAACAATTCAGCGCCATTTTAGCATTCACTAAACAAAATATCTGCCTATATTTGGAGATAACAAAACTAGAATGACTTTCATTTTAAAGTATATTTACTTAATATTTACAAATTTCTGTTCTCTCTCCATTTTCTTTGTATCTCAGGTATAAGCATCAGACTTAGGTTGTCATGAATCCACACTAGACTGTTTTTCAGAACAATGTAAGAAGCAGATGATATGTGAAATTTTTCTTCTGCTAATTTGAAGGACACTCAATATTCAGAGACAGCTGTGTTCATGGTCCAGGTGTCCAGAGAGACACATGATGTCTTTGCTAAGTAACATGATTGGTGGTGACATAGCTGTAGTCATTCTGGGTGTGGTTTGAATATTGATCTTGTTTGTGTAAGTGCTATGCTTGACTCTATATCCTCCAGAGATTTAGTGAGCTACCAAATATTCTTTAATCTTTTTTTTTTTTTTGGTTAAACTGACAAGATTAGGCTCTCATGATGACCAAAGAGTTTGTTTGTATGAAATTAACATTATACCTAATAGTGGGTATTAACCATATGTTATAACATATTATGGATTGTGGAATGTCACCATCCTTGAAAATATTATATCCATATATCTTTGGTTACTAAAATTCTTTCTTTATATATTTTGCTAATTGTGTTTGTGTCTGTTTTATAGAAACATTACAACTGACTTGGATTGAAATTGAATATATACAAGATGCAATAATGTATGTTAACATCTTAATTATTTAAACTTTATAACGATCTCATGAGATGTGGGTATTACCATTTTAAAAAATGGGAACTCAGAGTACTTAATAACTTGTCGAAGTATGAAAATTGGTAAACCCTGGTGCCTAGAATTCAAACCCAGGCCAGCTTGCCTCAACATTTTATATACTTTTTCTTACAATATTTTCTGCAGCAGTGGTATATATCATGAATTTACTATTCGGTAGATCACTAAAGTTTTCCAACTCTACTAGTGATAAATTCTTAAGGATCCTATATTTTGTGTTCCTTAAAGAATTCAATTCATTAAGGTACTAGCTTAAATATATAACCAACATCCATGATACTGTCCTAAAAGTATCCAATCAAGTCAGGCATAAATTTAATGCATGAAGTCAATTTGTACACCTACCACTAATGCTTGTCTTAGCTAGACATTTAGTTTAATTAGAAATAATTTCAGAAATAAAATCTACAATTTAATTCTGCTACATTTTAATACTTAAATGAGGCTAAACATAATATATACATATAACTCCAAAATTGATAGTCCAACCTGACCTATCTCCCAAATTTCACATTCAAATTTCGATCACACAAATTGTAATGGATTGAGTATTGAACCCCCTCCCTTACAAAAGATGTGTCCACATCTTAAAACACAGAATCTATGAATATGACCTCATTTGGAAAATGAGATTTTGTAGAATTAATGATCTAGAGATGACATACATCTTGGATTATCAAGGTAGACCATTAGAAAAAGAAAGCAGACATTGAACTTATGTAGCCACAAGCCAAGGAATACCTAAAGCCACCAGAAGTTAAAAAACAAACAAACAAACAAACAAACAAACAAAAAACAAAGATAGATTCTCTTTTAAAGTGTCTGAAGGGAACACAAACCTGCTGATAACTTGATTCAGGACTTCTGGTCTTCAGAAGTGTGAGAAAAGAAATTTCTGTTGTTTTAATTAACCAAATTTGTAGTAATTCGTTATGATAGACCTAGGCAATGAACAGATATCCTTTTACATTTTTTTCCATAATCTCAAATGCAATATATTTAAATGCATTTATCATTCTTGCTTTGACATGTCTTTATTTTTCTGTCTGCTAAGCTGAAGGGCTTAAAACTATATAGATATATTGACTTCTTCATTATTTTCCCACTTAATTCTATCTTGTATTCATTTTTCTTGCTTTTTTTATGTTTTTTTCCTTTCTTTCTTTTCTTCGCATGATGTGGCAGACATTATAATTGCTGATAGGACACAGGATTCTGAGAAACAAACATAATCTTAGACTTTATAAAATATTCAGTGTGTTAGAGGCCTTTAACCAATAATTACATTAAAAAAATAGGTACTGATGTTTTGAATCTGAGGAACTATTCCTATCTCCAAGATTCCTAATTCCCATATGATACTTATGCCCTACCCGTTTCACAGGGACCTGGGACAGAAGAGAGTAGGTAGAAGAAAGTGGATTTAAATATAATCAAATAAAAAATAAGGAAGGGTAGACATCTAATACAGAAACCTTCCTTGGAGGATTTGGTGAATAAAGAAAAAGGAGGGGAAAATAATTAAATTTGAGAAACAAAGTCTTATTTAATGTGAAACATTCCTCAAAGAAAGAAACATGAGATTTTCTATGACCAATCAAGTAATACACAGTCTGTGTGTGTGTCAAATTGTTTTTATAGCAAAATTTAACCTAAACTGATTGATATATATGTTTATGTATACATACTATACATGTACACTTATGTGTATAATTTTTATCTTTTGCTTAAAGTGATTGAACATTTTATTTCAAAAATGTTAATGTATTTTTATTATTGAGTACTCCTAAGACTATATTGTTGGTCTTACACAATATATGATGCAGGCATGCTTTAGCTTTTTAAAATCTAAAAAGTTATATATTCAAAACACATCTGGAACTGTACCAACTTAAAAAAGAAAGTATTAATATGAGGCATTTTCCTTTCAAACATTTGAAAGAACATAGCTCCATAGAAAACACAAAACAATAATTTGCATACATGGCTATAAGACACGGTGCAACTTCCAGTCAGATCTATGGCATGGTAAGAAATCAAGCACTTCGGTACGTAACAAGAAGTAAGAAATGCCTTAGGATTAGTCTGTGAGAAGTGACATGCTTCTTATTCTCATCTTGAAATGACAAAAAAAGCAGGAACTTGAGGGTTCTCGGTCCCTCTGCTAAAGTGGATTCTTCACTCTCAAAGGGCTACTTAGACCAACAAAGTTTTTAAGTTACGGTGGAGGCAATAGAACTTACATTGAAACTTGAATTCTGGATTGTGAAGACATTTCATAAAGTCTTTAAATGCAAGGATGGCCAGACTATTAGCCTAGGACAGTCCTGTTAAATTAATAGCTACTGTGCAATTGTCAATAGTTCTTTTACTCTCAAAAACATCTTGATTTGTACAATAATATATATGTTCTTATGGGCTAAATTGTGTTCCCCCATATTCATAGGTTGAATCATTGACCTTTAGAATGTGACTGTATTTGGATTTAGAGTATTTAAAGAAGTAAGTTAAAAGGAGGCTATTAGAATGGGCCCTATTTTAATCTTACTGGTATGCTCATAAGAAAAGATTCAGACACACAAAGATACCAGAGAAGTGAAAACACAGAAGAAGGGTGTTGTGGAATACAGCAAGAATACAACAAGAGAGACTTCAGAATAAATCAACCCTGCCAAGACCTTGATCTTGGACTTCTGGCCTCCAGAACTGTGAGAATATAATTTTTTGTATGATATCCAGTCTATGCAGCCCTAGCAAACTAATACATACGTGCACTCTACTTATTTTTCTTCCTCTCGCTCTTTCTCCTTCTCTCCCTCTCATTAATTAAGTAATCTAGTTCAGAGATTAAAAAGAGACAGGGCTAATATTTAGGACGCATCATGACTAATGTGAGGTAACTGCTATGTGTTTTAAGTATTTTTAAAAGAACACTAGGTTTGTCAGAACCAACAATTGTGGTATTTGCAGGATTTACTAGGTCCTTTTTCTCTGTAAGTAATAAAATCTGAGAAACATGCTGACATACTAGACTTGCATAGAGACAATCAGGTTATAAAGGGGAGCTAAGCTCTAGATTTTTCTAATTTTACTTTTAAATAAATATAATACTATTGTTTAATAAGGTGTTTCAAGAAAAGATTTTTCTGTAATTTTAGTGAGAGCCAGAGCAGGTGAATGCCCTCACATGCTCTATTTACACTGACTTTTGAACTCAATATACTTAAAATAAATTCAAACGCAAGTATATTTAACAGGATAATCCCACTTCTAAGGATTTAAAGAAAGGCTCTGAGGACCTTTCTAAAGAAACAGATGAAGTCTAATGGGAGGTCAAATAAGTGTTTTACCAAAACTGTGACAGCTGCTTAAGGAAGAAATACAATTTAAATTCCTTTGGGACTCTGAGCTACATTTCAATGCTGCTTTAAAGAATTTTCTATTGACTGGCATGTTGTATTTATCAAGAAACTGGTAAAATCTATTATTTTTACCTTCTTCATGTCTTTTCTACAATTTAGCTGGCAAATAGAAAACAGAAAGAGGGCCCATCCTTAAGAGGAGGATATAGGCTCAAAACCCTTTGGTGTGATATTAGAAGTAGATAGAGTTGTCTATGAATCATCTTTCTCCTGGTAACATGTTAGAAAGCCCAATTCCTGCTATTGGGATGCAGAGAGTTCTTTTGATTAGACCTACTGAAATTTATAAACCTTTGTCTCAGAAAAATGTACTTATACACAAACATACAAAACTGCCATGAGAGTCTCAGTAGTCCCAAAGACTTGTTTTAGAAATTTAATCTGTTGAATCTTAAAGACTGAACATGAAGAGTAACTTATTATTTATAATATATGTGACCACGTGGGGAATAGATGCATATGTGATTAGAGTTTTATAGCCTAAAAGGAAATGGGTGATAGTCAAAAGAACAAACCAAAAGTGAAACACAAAAATAGTCCTGGGAAATATATAGAAAAAAAGAAAAATAACAAAGAAAAATAGTACTATATTTCTTTGTTTATATATAAAAACAATTCTGATTTATGTGTTTTTCTTAGGGGAGTCTGGGAATTCAGTTCTAATGTTTTACTTATACCTCGGAGATATATGTTCTATTTATAGAAAAAAGATAGGTAGATATAGGTAAATCGAGAGAATGAGATATTCGGTGTCTATTTACAGAGAGATAGAGATAGAGATATAAAAATAGAGATATACAGAGATTGAAATATATGTTATTTGTCCAGAAGAAATGTGTTAATGCATATAAATTTTAGACTATAAAACTTATATTTGCATATGGCAATTATTATGGATTGATGTTTGAGTCCTCACAAAATTCATTAGTTGAAGCCCTAACTCCCAATGTCGCTGTATTTGGAGTGGGGACTTTGAGAGGTAATTAGATCATGAGGGTAGAGCCCGCATAAATGAGAATAGCGCTCTAAAGAAGACACACTGGAGAGATGATCTCTATCTCAGTCATATGAGGATATAGCAAGAAGGTAGCCATATGGAAACCAGGAATAAGTCTTTCACCAGATGCTGAATTTACTGGTACCTTGATCTTAGTCTTCCCAACTCCAAATCTGTGAAAAATAAATTTAAGCTACCTAGTCTCTGGTATTTTTGTTATAGCAGTTAAACTGACTAAGATGATAATAATAGTTACAAATCACTTATACATTTTAAAGTCTATTTTTAAAATTTCATGCAGATAATAAGATTACTACAGAAAACATTTGATTTAAAAATAACCATCTGAGACATTAAGTTAAGGAGTACTATTTCATACTGTTTATTAGAACAATTTGTTCTTTAGAAATACAGAGTACTGGCATACTCATATTTAGAAAGTACTGATTTTTAATCTATCATTAATCTTTTGTTTACAAGTTCTGGGAAATTCAACCCGAAGTAGTTCAAGCAAAAACAAACAAACAAAAAAGCAATTGTATTGATCATATACATTACACAATCATGAAATAATTTGTGCTTAGAATTGATTTAATTCAGACATTCATATACTTTCAGGAGTATTTGGTTCCTCTTGTCTTTAGCTCTATTTTTCTTAATGTCAGCTTCATTGATAGACTATAAGTGATGATATGAAGGCTATTGTCTTAGTCTGCTCAGGCTGTCATAGAAAAATACCATAGACTAGGTGGCTTAATATACAAACATTTATTCTCTCATAGTTCTGCAGACTGAAAGTCCAAGAATAAGGTGGTAGCATGTTCAGTTTCCGTTGAGAGCTCTCTTCCTGGCTTGCAGTCTACTGCCTTCTCTCTGTGTCCTCACATGTTGAGGAGAGAGGGCTCTGGTGTTTCTTCCATTTTTTATGAGAGCACCAGCTCTATCCAATTAGAGCACCACTCTTAGGACTAAATTAAACTTTATCACCTCCTCACATACACTAATTCCAAATGCAGTTAATTAAGGATAATGACTTCAATATACAAATTTTGGGAGGAAATAAACATCAATCTATAACATTCTCAGATGCAAATATATTTATTTCATCCTAACAGCACAAAGTCTTAACAAATTACACCATTGACTTTAAAACCTATAGTCCAAAGTCTCATATAAATATCCTTTAAATTAGATATAGGTGACACTTGAAGTTTAATTCATCCTGAAGCAAATTCTTTTCCAGCTATAAATCTGCGAAATCAGAAAAATTATGTGCTTCTAAAATACAGTGGGAGACAGGTTGAGGATAGGCATTCCCATTCCAAAAAGACAAAATAGGAAAAAAGTAAGTGTGACAGGCCCTAAGCAAGTCCTAAACCTAGCAAAACAAATTTCAGTAGATCTTAAGGCTCAAGAATAATTCTTTCAGCTCAATGTTCTATCTTCTAAGCCTAGTGCAGAGACAGTGTCACTCCATGGTTCTGCTGAGCAATTGTCTATAAGAGCCCTGCCCTGTGAAACCAAGGAAGAAGCAAGCAGCCTTGCCACCTGGATCTATGGGAGTGGCAGCCCTCATGATTCCTATGACACAGGTTAGCAGCCTCCTTTCATTCCATTTTGCCTTTTTTTTTTTCTTTATTTCCATTTAGCAGCGTTTTTGCTTATATAATTTCATTTCTATTCCTGGCACCTGCTGCATACTGGCTGATTAAATTTGTCCTTCATACCCATACTAATTTCTTTATCAAATGACTGTTCAGCAACACCCATAGTGTTCTCTTTAAAATAAGTTTTCTTTCAGATTATAAGATTTTTCTTCAATATTTAAAGAGGAGCAATACAAATAACTACTCCAATGTCTAGAAAATATCACTGTAGGTTGGGAGTTCTATATTTTTTTAATCTCCCTCAACACTCTTGTTAGATCTTGTCCTTTATAAAAATGGTACAGTGACATACTAATTCCCGTGTATGTGAAGAAATATGGCAAGAAAGCATTTCCAATCACACTAAATCACTAATCTATTTGAAATGTGCCCCAAATGTTCTAAGTTCAAAATCAAGACATTGGTAGCCACAAATTTTACTGTTTTTATCACTAATTCTTAAATATGAATCTTAAAAGTTGATTAAAAATATGAAGTTGAATTTTTCAAGCATTTCATATAAATTACCTGTACATTGATTAGTCAACTTATTTACTGAAATTTTCTGAGAGTTTTTTTTATCCCATGAGAGAATAAACATTTTGATGGGTGGAATTGATACTTGTGTGATTAATTATCTGCAACAAAAACTGTTGGTACCCTATTGATATCACGCAGGCTTCACCATCGCAGTGCTCATCAGAGGTCTTCTTACTGCTAACATTTGCATCTCTTTTCTCTGGAGCCTTCTTTGGTGGATGGAACCCACTGAGCCTCAAATATGGCCAGCAGGACATGCCTCCTCCTCCCAGCAAACTCCTTCCACCTTTCCCCCAACAGCCTCAGCCAGTTATTGATGGGAATTGGTGTCAATTTCCTCCCTTTGGGGTGTAGAGTGTAACTCTGAGGCTCCCACAATGTGCCACTGGGACTGAGTTCTAGTTACCTAGTAGAATATACTGCTTAATAGTACACACTTATTAGTTGCCTTTGAATAATGCTCCCCCCACCCCCAATTTTAAAAAAAAAAATGTATGGCCACCTGGAAATTTAGAATGTGACCTTATTTGGAAATTGGGTCATTGTAGATACGAAGTAGCTTGAGATGAGATCATACTGGATTAGAATTGGCCCTAAATCCAATGAGTGTTCTTACCAAAGGCAGAAAAAGACAGACACAGAGGGAAGAAATTCATATGAAAAAGGATTTAGTCAATGAGGGTATGCTGCCACAAACCAATGAATGCCCAGAGCCTCCAGAACCTGGAAAAGGCAAGGATGGGTTCAATGATAGAGACTTGAAGTGAGTGTGGCCCTACTGACATGTACATTTTGGACTTCTGGCCTCCAGAACTGTGAAAGAATAAATTTCTGTTGATTTAGACCACCAAGTTGATGCAATTTGATGTAATAGCCCTAGAAAATGAATGCATTTCCCATTCCTGCCTTACTTTCATACTCTCCTATGAAAGTGGCCTGGAATCGTGTTCAAAATAAACCACTTGCTTTTTTAGTTTATTACATTTTTTGTTTTATATTTCATGTATGAGTGAAGTCACTGGGCTTTTGTCCTTTTCCATCTGACTTATTTCACTTAGCATAGTACCGTATAGATACATCCATGTTGTCACAAATGGCAATATTTCATCTTTTTTCTTTTTGTAATGGCTGAGTAGCATTCTATTATATATCTACATCTATATGTATCTATATCTAAAAATGAGATACAGAATAGTGTGTATGTATGCATTCCCTTCCTGGCATCTAAGTGTTGGATGAATGATTTACAGAGTTGTCATCCACAGGGACATATTCAAGTCTTTGTAAATAGCTCTTCCCACAATTTCCCTCATATTTCTGAAAGCTAGAGAAATGACAGAGATGGCAGTTATACCTCAGTTTTTGGCTGGAGCACAATCTGTCTGAGCCAGGCTTGCTGCTTTCACAGTTTGTTTTAGAATAATAATTATTGTTGACTTGACATAGATCCAGGAAAGAGAAACATAGAGTGACATTCATGGATGGGCACAGAGGAGAATTTTCTTTTTAGTCAGTGCTGTGAAATGCAATTTCCTAAATGAAGGGTAATTTTATTGTTCTAAAGTTTCTCCATTTTATAATTATAAAATATGCTAAATTTTTAAATTCTTGGAATACAAATTTTTAACACTAGTTAATTGTTTCTTTTCAGTTGTTTATATGCATTAAAGTAAATGCTTATTCACATTTTTAGTTTTATTTTGTATTTTAGTTTTAACTACAGCCATCCATATCCTTAGTGCCAATATTAATGTTTTGTTAGTATGTTTTAGTAACAGATTAATAAAAAAATTATACCGAAAGCTTAAGATGTACCAGAAATATAACATCTAATTCAGGGCTTAAAACAACAACAACAAAATCTTAAAATAATGGCAAGCAAGTTTAAATGATGGTCAGTTTTCAGATTCTGATATCTCATGAAACTTTTATCATTCAATCTCAAGTGCTTTCATTTAGTAGTGAATGCTGCAATCAAATATTAACTATTTCAGGTGCTACCAACTGCTCCACATTCAGTATTCATTTGACTACTAAAGAGAAAAGTCAATAAAAAGGGTTAATTAGCTCACAGATACCTTTTCATGTAGCTCTAATTTTGGAAACAATACACTGGCTTTCTAAGATGAGAATTGATTTCTAAACCTAGTAATTACAGCATTTCATGACTCCGATTTGGCTTTCTAGAAAAAAACTCCCATATTCTCTTTGTTCCCTTGAAAATCATCAGCTGTCTAAACCACCCACTGAAGTTTTCTATGGCCTATGGAGTAAAATGCCTCTTTCATGTTCTTACGCCTTGGATATGAAGTATTCTATTCTTTAATTTGAGACAGGTTGCTTTATTAGATTCAGGAAAAAGCTATGGTTCTATGAAAAAATTTACACATATATGTAATATATCTTATGGTTCAGTAAAAAGATATATAAGATAAAGTTCTATAAACAAATATATATATAAATATATATTTACATCTAATATATATGAGATTTTAACCAACTGTAATAGAAAATATTTTTCTATATGTGTCGAATATAGAGTTCTTAAATATTTATGAGAATGGTAAGAAAAACTGAAAAATACACATTTTTTTTTTTTTTACTGTGAGATAACTTTATTTTAAAGATACTTAATTTATGCAAATCTTATGGCATATGTAAAACTTTGGGGTATTTATCCAAAGAAAACCAAAACAGTTATTTGTAAAGATCTATGCATCCCTATGTTCATGCCAGCACAATTTATAATAGCTAGGATATGGAAGCAACATAAAAGCCCATCAACAGACGATTGAATAAAGAAGTTATGGTTCATATATACAATGGAATATTACTCAGCCATTAAAAAAATGAAATCCTACCATTCACAACAACATGGATGGAAGGAGAGGTTACTATGCTGAGTGAAATAAGTCAGACAGAGAAAGATAAATACCATATGATTTCACTTATATGCAGAATCTAAGGAACCAAAAGCACAAACTAATCAAAAACAGACTCACAAATATAGAGGGCAATCTGGTGATGGCCAGAGGGGAGGGGTGTTGGGAGGTGGGAGAAATAGGTGAAGGGTTAAAGAAGTACAAATTAGTAGTTGATAGATGATCACGGGGATAAGGAACACTGCATAGGATATGCAGTTAGCATTAATGTAATGGCTAGGTGGAGAGCCAGAGGAGAGAAAGAGAAATTGAAGGGATCATTTTATAGACTGTATAAATGTCTAACCAATGTACTGTACACTTGAAACTAATAAAATAAATTTAACAACAACAAACATTAAATTGCCATCTGACTACTGGATATAATTAATCAAACTTGAAATTATGCAATATATGGCTTATTTTCTAGTTAACTATGTTTCTTTTTTATGTTTACCAATCACTTGTTTTAATAATAAAAGATAAATAGTGACATGAATAAATGCTTATGATATAGAAATGTCAATTAACTAAAAATTTCAACTAGGGATAGATTATTTTGCATATTTTATACACAGAAACTGAAGTTAAAAAGTTGATTCATCAGTAAAATGTTAGAGGATTTACTTCTCCTTATAGCCCTTGAAAATATATTCTTGATCATTAAAATTTAATTATATCTTAACTTATTTGTTAGAATAATACTCTTTATAAGAATCTCTAGTTAAAAGTTCAACTCAGGTTTTTGATGAGAGTTAAATTGAGTAAGAATATAGGTTATAAAATTTGTTTTTGTTTTTAAGTCAGTCACACAGTGATATTGATCTAAGTTTGCAATATATAACGCACACATATTTTCTTTCTTTTCATTTCCTTTTATTCAATTAAATGTTATCATTTCCTTCACTCTCAGCAGGCTAAACTAAACCATTACACATCTTCACCTCAAAGATACTCATTTTTAAAATTTTATATACATGCTATTGTGCTACATAGCTTCTCGTGCTTCTTTCTTATTGTTCCTCACTGGATATTCTATTTTTTCAGTTCTGCCCATGATGCTATATATTGATTTAGCCCATTCTTTTTGACTGCTTTCTTTTATTCCACTATTTGATTATATTACATTTTACTTATTGATCTTTTTTAATAAAGGGAAAATGTAAGCTGTTTTCAAGTTTTGCTATGTTAATGCTGCAACAAATACCCTTGTATATATTTCTTTGTAGCTTTACAAAGATATCTAAAAGCATGTATATCAAAGTGGAATGGTTAGATTATTTAGAACATTTCCTAAATACTGTCTAAAAAATGGCTGTGCAACTTGATGCTCCTAACAGTAATGCATGATGACTTTGGGTTCTTCACAATCTCACTACACATTTATGTTATTAAAATTAGATTCTTGCCTGTAGATTTTTACAATAAATAGTTACTGAATACTATCAAATGCTTTGTATCAATATGGTTTTCTGTTTTATTTTATTTATGTGGTATCTTACAGGGGTAGATTTTTCTGATGATAAACTATCCATTAATTCCCAGAATAAGCCCTTTATTTTTTTGTCATTACTTATTATTTTAATGCCCCATTGGAAACATTCATCTAATAGTTTAATTAGAAATTTGGCTCAGTTCATAGTTTTTAATTTTTGCTCTGTTCTTACCAGTTTTGGTTCCACATTATGTTAGTCTCATAATAATCCTCACTATCACTAATAATATAAATAGCTATTCTGTACATTAGGCACTTAACACATGGTAGGCATTTTTTATGCACTTCATCTGTATAAATTCTGAAATTATAGCATAAATCAATGAATCTTAAAATATAATCATCAGATTTGTTTCTTTTATATTTTCTTTTACCAGTTATCTTGTGATTTGTCACAATAAATATCACTGTCTTTTAATAGAGAAGGCAATCAGCTAACATTTACTGAGCACTTGAAATCTTCTAAGTCTTATACATTTTTTAATTTACTTATTCCTCACAACAACACTATAAGGTAGGTATTATTATTCTAAATTTACATGAGAAAATATGGATCTGTGCAAGATCACATAAGTGGAATTAGGATTCAAACTCAGGCCTAACAACCATGATACTTTGCCTTCCCAATGATGATTTCTAACAACTTATAGGCAAGAGGAACTTTTTGCTCCTAGATAGTATTATAAAACTCCATTATAATAATATTAGTTTGCATTTTTTTAAAAAGTAAAATTAGTACTAATTTAATTTTTTTAATGACAATCTGATCAAATAATGCTAAATAGTGTTCAGGTCAAAGCACTGTTAGAATTTTGTCAAAGTGGGCAAATTAATTAATAATATACTATTCAAATAACTTTTACTAAGCATTATGTTTTAGGTAAACTGTAGCTAGGTAAAATATAAGCCATAAATCAAAACCATAAGGAATAATATAGATCTATTTACTTTTATTTAACCTAATAAAATATTAAAGTATTTCTTTAATATTTGTTTATAGACTTAAGAAAAATAATTTAAAATAATGATCCCAGTTGTTTGTTAGTGATATTAAGCTAATAAAATTTACTTAGACTATTACTATTATTATTATAGTTATTATTATATTATTACAAAAGACTTTTTTTTCTCTCACTGGCAAACTTTTGAATTTATTGACTTTCTTGGTTTTATAATTCATATCAATAAAACCTAAAATATGCATATTTTTCAATAATAAAATAGCATTTAAATCCTAAGTGCAATGTTTATATAAAGGTAAGTCAGTTTTTTTATAAGATGTTTGATCATGCAAGTTTGATCATGCTGATTTATTTAATGACATTTTTCTCTCACTGGCAAACTTTTGCATTTATTGAATTTCTTGGTTTTATAATTCATATCAATAAAACCTAAAATATGCATATTTTTCAATAATAAAATAGCATTTAAATCCTAAGTGCAATGTTTATATAAAGGTAAGTCAGTTTTTTTATAAGATGTTTGATCATGCAAGTTTGATCATGCTGATTTATTTAATGACACTGAAGAAGTTCATAGTGGGGTTACAACAATAAAACATTATTTGAAGTGTTTCTACTTTATCAGTTTTATTAACTATTATTTCCTGCTAAGTTATAAAATAGTTGCTTTCAGGCAGAACATTTATTGACAATACTTTAGTAATGTGTTTTATTCTACTAGGTGAAAAATCTACCCTTACCAAAAAAGTGAGAAGAGGGTGGTAAGAATTAACCATGATTTTGTAGGAAAAATAATGTGATAAATTTTTTCCTTAACCTGAGATGTCAATTGAAAAATAAAAGATGATTTCTATGCTGCTCACATACTTTTTAGTATTAAATTAAATTAATGATTAAAATTTATGCTCCATAATCTTTATAGTTTTAATTAAAATATTATTAAGTCTTCTGATACTATAAACAAATTAACTCTAAATGCTAATATAAAGAATAGTGCACTCTCACATACAATTCTAAGAGTGAAATTTTTTCCTTGTATTAGTTCACTATCAATTTATATAATCCTTTTTAAAAATATTTTACACGTATATTTGGAAAATATTTAGAAAAAATACAGTTGTGTAACCTGAAAAATATCTATTTATAATCCATATTCATGTATATTTAATAAGTGTTTAATGAATAAATAAATGTTTAATTAATATTTATATTTTACAAATATTTTTTTAAAATTGTTTATATAGATGTTTTTAGCAAATAAATATGCAAATCAATAACTATATGTGGTAATCTGAATAATGGCCCCTAAACATGTTCATTTCCTAATCCTGAACACATGCAGGTTGTTAATTTAAAAATGCCTGTTGGACCAAACATGTTGAAATATCAGCATCTAGTTGGTTTGTTTGAATTGAGGGATGCATATTTAACATCTGAGAATATGCTTAGTTCTTATCAATAAAACTACTTGAAAAGAGTCCTGGAGTCTTTATGGAGACAGGGGCTTATATAGTAAAAGCCTGTAAGCATTAATCAGCAATAACTACTGGGATTTGGTTTAGAAAATTACCATTTGAGGGCAATTACTAGCTTTCTATAAGACATTTATTGAAACTGCCCTTATGAGTGAATTACATAAAATAATCTTGAAACTTTAAATACCCAAAATGTCTTGAGCGTGGGGGTGATTTTAAAGTAACAATCCAATAGGAAGAATCATGTCCAGAAATGCTCCATAATAATATGGAAATAGTTTGTGCATGGATATGCTACGCATGAGGGAATGAAAAATGTACTTAATATATTCA
>NW_006494613.1:7638564-7639449 GCF_000325575.1 Pteropus alecto
GTCATTTGGGTGGTAACTTATAAATAACTCCTGACTAACCAACAAAGAGCTACTTAGATAACAGATGGCGTTTCCAAGGTGAATGGTAGTATCCTGGTAATGCTTGGGTAGGCTAAAATTGCATGCAGTTTGCTCCATGCTTCAGTTTTTACTGACACATAGGCAGTGAGTGGTCAATGATCTGGCCATACAGAAAGGAAGGAAGGCAGTAGAAAACTGGCCTATTAAAAGAATGACCATATGGTGTATTGTCCTAAGGAAATCATTATGAGAATTCGAGAGGTACATTCAAGTAAAACTTGTTGATGCCCATAAAAAGAACCCTATTTCAGGATCAAAGGGTTGATTGGATCCAATGAAGAGATATCCTGATATGCTTACTTCAGGTAGCCACTAGGGGCCATGAGATAAATGGACCTTGGGAAGCTGCAGAAATGCAGAGGTAGGCTGAATCTAAATACACTCCTCTTGCATTTTATTTGGTCATTGTCTCAGCTGGCTCTCCATAAATGTGGTTCATTTCCTGATATAATTTTAATAACTGCTATGTATTTATTTATTTAGTAGTGGTCTAATAATGGATTATAGCAATGCTCCTAAAAAAATAGTTTTCCATTTACCTTTTTAGAAGATCTGAGAATTCGACCAGTTAAAAATTAGTTTTTATGTTATCGCTCACATTAGCGATTTTTTCATCAGAGAGATGGGATAAATTTGGACTCTTCATATGTGTGTGATGTGGATTTTTGTTATGCAACATTATGAAAATTTCCTTGGCCTGTCGTGCAGGTTGAATTATATCCTCCTTCCCTCTTTCAAAAATTCTCTCTCTCTCTCTCTCTTTATATATATATATACACACACACATACACATATATACATATA
>NW_006494613.1:7643781-7646017 GCF_000325575.1 Pteropus alecto
CCAGATGTTTTCTCTGAATTTTTTCTCTTGCATTTTCTCTTTTCTGTCTTTTTGAGGGGGGATCATGTGTATTTTTAATGCAGACACAGTTTGGCCATTAGGCAAAGTTCTCTACTTAATCTCTTGCTTAAAGGCCAATTGAATTTGATTATATATATATCTATCTGTCTATCTATCCATCATCTATCATATATATATTTGAAGATCTAACCTCTGTCACCTGTGATTATAAACTTTATTTGGAAATAGAGTTTTTGAAGATATAAGAAAGTTGAGATGAGTTCATACTAAATTCAATAGCAAATGTTCTTATAGAGGGAGATTTGAAGACATACAGACACTTCTAGGAAAGAAAGTCATGTGATGAAGGATACAGAAATTGAATGATACAGCTACAAAACAAATAATGCCGAAGTATTCCACCAGAAGATTTTTTCAAATTCATTTCTCTCTCCCTCTAATTTTTTTAAGGCCACTCAAGGGGTCCATATTGGCTCAGTTTCTGGTATTGTAAGAAGCAGAAAGCTCTCATCTTTAACCCCATCTCAACAAGTAATCTATGCTGATTCTATAAGAAAGCATTTTTTGTCAATGTGCCATCATTTTATTTTTTTCCTTACTTTTACACATTCTGTCCTCTTTATTGGGATTTTTAAAAATTCTTATTCTAGCTCTTCTACTTTTCAGCTAAGCTTTCTCTGAACACCTCAGGGTGAAATAAACATTTTATTTGTTTGTATTTTTGCACATGTCAAAAAATATCAAAATATAAATTTATCAAGGGCACCAAATATAATATTTTTATTTTTATATCCCAGGTCTTCGTACAAAATATGCATACATTTTTTTAAAATGATAAAATGGAGGAAGAGCAATATTTTGATGTATCATTTTTATTAATGTTAATTAGAAATTACTAAAGAAAATCTCATGATCTTCAATAGATATTTTTTTCTTTTCAAATTGCAGAACTAAATGTTTGCTCATAAAAGCATTTTGCAGTATTTTCAGTATAGAGAAGCATTTTGCTAGCCAGCTTTTAAACAGTATATATTCAGTAATGCCAGCTTATTTCATTCTTTGAACCCAATGTTACACTTGGATAATATAAACTTATATCACATTCTCTATAACAATCTAGCAAGGTGAATCAAATCACTATCATAGAAGATTTTCTGTATTATTTTTATTTGAATCCTCAGTGTGTCGAAAAGTTAATGAAACACATAAAGAGAACATGATATGCTGTATGAGTAAATAAGCAGGTGGATACATAAAAATATATATAAAATTTTACAGTCAAAGGCCACCAATAAAATGTATTTGTCACATTTTATGGTAAAATAGATATTTTTGAAATTTTGACAATTTATTGATTTCAGGATTCTGTGCCATTTTTATTTTATATGGCATTACAAGGCTCTTTTTCAGTAAAGTCTAGTACTTCATAGTCCTCTGAATTAATAATTATTTTGTAGAAACTCATGATTGCATTCTTCTCTTTGCCTTCTACATCTTCGCCATCCTCTCAAATTTGGCTGCTTTCAGGAGAAATCAAGCTGAACTAAGGAAACAAAGAAAGCTCTTTCCAACCATGTGATAAGGATAAATGAAAGCTGCCTTGGCAGAGTGGAAGTCTTTTCTGATGGATTAAATTATACAATTCATTAGAATAGAAAATATATATCATGCCAACTTGATTTAACATATGGGTTATGTATTTAGCCTTAGGACTGAATTATATCTTCAATAGTTGTTTTTGGGTTCCTTCCACAAGGAAAATATGAATGTCTAAACCTCATATGACACCACCTGTTCATTCATTGATTCATGAAATAAACATTTATTGAGTATGTACTATTAGAAATAATGCCATAAAGAAGCCCAGTATCTACTAGAGAAGAATGACTTTTAAAATAATAAAAAGTTGTGAAAATTTCTATATGAGTCTACAATATGAGTAAAATCCTATAAGTGCACAGAAGATAGGACAAATAATTTTTATGTGGTATCTAGCCATAAATAATCCAGCTGTTTTTCTGATATGACCCTTCAAATCAAAGTCTTCAGTTGTACTGAGTAGAAAAATGGATAAAGAATATTTTGTAGGCTGATCTTGCCCTTTCTTTCTGATCTTTTTTGGTAAATCTATGTACTATGTCATATATAATTGAAAAATATACATATATATGCCCAATAAAGCAAAAATTAGTATAAAAGTTAGATATACATATAT